>NC_142929.1:114118421-114228421 GCF_046866305.1 Octopus bimaculoides
CTCTTTAACTCATTGTCTTAGATTCTCTCTTATTCAATGTGTCTCCATTTCAAATATATACATGTACATGTTTTCTTTTCTACTTCCTTTCATAAACCTAACCTTACGCATATATTGTAATAAAATTTTATCTTAATGTACTTCTAGTGTAAGGGGTAGGGCGATTCTCGCCGCTTAAACTCCTGAGTTCTTTTCCTGCATTTGATTATGCTAACGTCGTTGGTAATGCTTTTCTATGCTTATATCTAGAGACAAATGCTTTCCTTAGAATATTGCACATGTTTCAAGCTCTGATGAAGCATTCAACTATGAGTGCGTTGCATCCTATAACAGAAACACTTGTAAATTAATGACGTTTATGACACAATCATGTACACACACAAATGCACACACAGACACACACAGACACACACACAGACACACACACAGACACACACATACACACACACAAACACACGCACTCTCACACATACAGTAGCTTTCCATACAAGTTCAAGCGAACAAATTCCATTCTCAATGCGGCTCCCTACACTAGAAAGCACTTGCCCAAATTTATTTACTGCAGGATCGAACCTCGGACCATGAAAATGAAAAACGAATGTTTTACCGCATGGGTAAGTCAGCTACTCACACTTGATATTTGTCATCATTATTTACAACCAGTTCGTGAGTGTATCGCCACTATACTTTCTCGTCCTCATTCATTCATATACATTCAGTACTAACACTTCCTTCTAAATTCCTCAAACAAGAAATCGTATCCCAGAATTTACGATTTCTCTTCCATCTACGACATTTGAGTTTATTCAGACTTTTAATTTATATACTTCACGACATAATACATGTATTTAGAAATTCAAAAATATTATTTAAGCTTTTCAACTTAAAATAATGATTTACAAGTATTATATGTATATTGTACTGAAGAATGATTTCTAAGCACATGCATACAGGATTTATTAGATATGTAATCAGCCATATTGAGGTCTTCAATATTTTGAAGTCCGCCGTCTTTGTTAACATGACTCAGACAAGTCATATTCGGCCGGAGGAACATGTCTCACAAATACGTTCTATTTGGAATGGTTTCTGTTTGGCTGTGCAACCGAACAGGGATCACTATAAATTGTACTGGCTACGTTTGACCGTGACACACACATAAAAAAAAATCATTATTTACATCTGACATATATTTGGCCTGAACTTGTTTGTTGTTAACACAGGTTTGAAATTTCCCCAAGACACCCAATGAAGGCTGGAGAGTATATCAGCCAAAACGTTGTGTTAACAACAAATAAGATGAGGACAAATATCCATCAAATGTAAATAATGTACATAATTCCTCATCTCTTAAATAGAGAACTGTACTAAAAATGTTTTCTTTTCCCCAACTCTACTTTGTCTTTGCTAGTTCACTTGTCGCTTACAGAGTTAGTGAATGCATTTTATAGGGGTATTATTTCTTGTACACGTATGTCTGGAAAGTCATTTCTTATCTACGGTGTTTTCAATGAGGGTATGTGCAGTAGAGAATTTAGTAATTGGAAAGAAACAGTAATGGCATGTAGTCATGCAAGTGATACTGTGATGGCAGCTTCATAGCCGTATGTTTTCTCGCGAGAGATAGTTATGGGTTGGTTGATAATGACGGAAATGAGTGACGGGTAACGGATGTCTATAACGAAAGGTCTGAGAGATAAGGTGTGATGACTCGCAGGAAACAAACATTGATGACAGTGTGTATCGGAAATGAGCAGATACGAAACAATCCTGCATACATCCTAAATGAGTGAAATATAAAAAGAGACAAGAATGATGGTAATAAATACCGAGTAAGGCCAAGCAATGCGCTGTGTCGTTATATGGGTGCATCGGGTATCATGCTGTGGGGAATAGCAGAGATCCAGTGCTGTAACTAGTTACACTGACAACATGATGCAGTGAAGAGAACAGAATAAATGATGCAAAGTTTACTGACACACCAAGAAGAGTCTATCAAAGAAATGAAAAGAACGCCGAGTCTTAAGAACATATTAGATGAGTGGATGAAATTTGGAAATAGATATTTCAATGGTTCTGTAAATATCACTATTTTGACGTTATTTTTATAATGTTTGTACCTGTGTGCAGGTCTTCTCTAACACTGTGTGACCAATAATCATGTTCCTTCGTCATCCTCTTCGAGAGGTTCATATCAGATCAATATATACCAGGTTTCCTTTCGTCTCTTTCACAGGTTAAATTGATTTTGAGTGATCGTCACTTCTATATACAGCTGTCAGTCTCTATATGGATTATTATACTAGTACGAGGACAGTATCTTACCTTACATATTACATCTGATTGCCCTTAATCCACTTTTATTTCTGTCAGTTCAAGTTTATTTGTGCTGCGTCGTTCACGTACTCTTATATTAAAAATTCTCATGCTCGCTTCATTTTTTTTTCTTGATAGTTTTCACAAATTCTCGGCAGTCAAGGCCCTTGCTTCCTTACCTTGCTTCCTTACCATGCTGTATAGTTCTTCGTTCAGAAACTTCATACATTCTGTCGTTCATTCAGTAATAGAAAATATTTGTCATCGGGGAACATAACGGATTCCTGAACTTTTGCTAACGCGGCCTTATTTAAGCTACAATTCTTTCGGAACTATCACCTACACTGCTAATTGCGTTCCCTTAATAGGCAAGAGCAACAAATTATTTCAAGAAAGCCAGGCAGACATGTAAGAGAATCTAGAGAAGCTTGTACTTTTCCTGTGTGTCTGCCACATAAGAAAACTACGTTTTCTGTTAGCCTGTCTAGCATCCTATTATACTTTTTGTTCATAGTCTATACTGATACATCTTATGAATATTTTAACAGTTTTTTTCTTGCAAAGCAAGCACAATTATTTCCATGATATCAGCAGAGACCTGGACATATAAGATTTTCCCCAAACGGCTGGACTTAATTTCTCTGTTATATATATTTGAAGCTATATTAAACTAGAAGGTACTGGGTTTTCACATCTGGTAGAATTGTATACATTACTCTTTACATGTATAAGCACTTAAATATATAATAATAATACTCACAGATACACACATACATTCACGCGCGCGCACTCATACACATGCACTTATATGTATATGTACATACATACATATATATATGTATGTGTGCATATATATATATATATATATATATATATATATATATATGTGTGTGTGTGTGTGTGTGTGTGTGTGTGTGTGTGTGTGTGTGTGTGTGTGTGCGCGCGCGTATGTATGTATGTATATATGTATATATATTACATCGGAAATGAAAGCAGTCATACAATATTGCAAATATGACAAACGTCTATATAGTATTTCCCATGTATTTCAGTTATTTTGTGCTCTTTTCCTAATTTTGACCAAATAACAAATCATACCGGTTCAACTTATTTTTATCGACTTCAATAAGATTAAAAGCTGAACGCACATTACTTGAACACGAGATATATTATATCAATGTCCTACTTATTAATATTTTACGGGATGTAGAATTGGCAAGCAAGTATTGCAGACAACAGCAACAGTAATATTTACTAAATCTATGCTTATTTTTCAAACAGTTTCATAAAAGAATATTATGGAAATGTTTCTACATAATGAAAAAGCCTTCGATATGAATGCGAAATATTAGTATTCTGGATAAAAATATAAAGCTTCTACAATGTATGAATACATATAACACGTTATGGATGCCTATAGAAAATATTAATAAAATTTGTATAGTTGTATGTAATCCGTAACAGCCTTTCAAAATAAGAACTGACTACTTGGAATATTGATGTATAGTTTTAACTTTCTGTAAATGATTTCCACTGGAAAATCAAATGATTAGTTGTTCCATTGATTATCTGCTTAATCTTATTTGATGGGGATAAATATCAAGATATATTGATATTGCAGCTAATCAGAAGTGCACAATGTTGCACTTGTGCCGGGATTGATATATTCACAGTTAAATCAATAATCAAATTTGATGAAAATCTGTAGAAGTATCCTTTCAAGAACCATCAATTAGATCACTCAAATATTCGCAGTATCTTCTTCGAGTAAATTTTAGGCTTCCGCCATGAAATTTAAAGTGGGACTTGTTTACGAAATTGCCGTAGTACGCACATGTCATGTGATAATAATTATGCAGTGATACAGAAAAGTCTTTTGGCAAACATTTTGTAGGTTATTCAGATTTGAAAACCAATATCTTCATCAAAACAAGAGATGATAGAAATCAATAAAATATCAATGTTATTAATTTCTCTGAAACGCCTTTAGAAAGATATAGTCGATTGAGTTGATTTCCACATATTATTGGTAGTTGAATGTAATCGCATGGCAGAATGGTTGCTGCTGAGGTTGAACCAAATATGTGGCAAAGTAAACTATTGACATACATGTAGACATTTCAAAGCATCTCTATCACATTTCTAGTTTTGTATTACAAGAAAGCCAATATTATCAAAATATAACTATAGTTCTTAGGTATTTCAACTGGATAATACATGTGTGAGACACCATTCAAACTTATGTGTAATGGTAATACAGGCATATAAACGCTGACATATAACACCGACTTTATATCACTAACATATAACGCTGATATGTAACAGTAACGTATTACGCTACGATATAACAGACATACAATGAAATAAAATACTGATATATAACTCTGGTATACTACACGGATATATCACACTGATGTGTGTATTGGCACTCCGTCGCTTACGACGTCGAGGGTTCCAGTTGATCCAATCAACGGAACAGCCTGCTCGTGAAATTAACGTGCAAGTGGCTGAGCACTCCACAGACACGTGTACCCTTAACGTAGTTCTCGGGGATATTCAGCCTGACACAGTATGACAAGGCTGACCCTTTGAATTACTGGCACAACAGAAACAGGAAGTAAGAGTGAGAGAAAGTTGTGGTGACAGAGTACAGCAGGGTTCGCCACCATCCCCTGCCGGAGCCTCGTGGAGCTTTAGGTGTTTTCGCTCAATAAACACTCACAACGCCCGGTCTGGGAATCGAAACCGCGATCCTATGATCGCGAGTCCGCTGCCATAACCACTGGGCCATTGCACCTCCACATCACACTGATATACAACAGTAATATGTAACATTAGCATATAACATGTATGACAGTCATATAACACCGGCATATAACACCAGCATATAACTCTAATATAACTTTGACTTAGACACTGGCATAAACACTGATATATAATACTCATATATGTGGTGGTGGATATCCGTCGTTCGTTGAAGTGGATTCCTCTTTTTATGTCACTCAAGTGATGTATTCCTGACATAATGCTGAGCATTCAACAAACACACTTACAATTAAATGAAGAAAGAATCTCCTTGACACAGTGCATAACATCGCAGCGCATTTTGGACTGTAGTAACAATCCACCTTATATACAGTTTCCACTTGCTCAGTTTCACTTACAAGGAATAGATTAACCTGAAACTACAGTAAATGAAATTTCCCCAAGACGCCATATTCAAGACCAAACCCTCAACAACGTGATTGCAAAATAATCTTCTTAACCATTCAGCTATATCGTATTTATACAGATATATCGACGTATTACACTGACATGTAACATTGTCATATAACACTAACATATAACGCATGTATATAGCATTGACTCATAGACGTATAACACTGACATACAAATACTACTATATAATGCTGAAGTATAACACTGATAGCAAACAGTAAGAGAGGTTTCTCCTTTGTAGCATGGCCTGCTACTATTGACAACCAAATCTTCCTACTATTGGCAGCCAAATCACACCCTATTGTCTTAAAGAAGGAAATAACACATTGGATAATGTACTTCTAGACACTCTCATGAAATAAGGATGGCCTCTGTGAAAATGTATTAATTGAGTTTTGATCAGATGTTTAATATCACTAACAACAACATCAGCAATAACAACCAGCATACGACGTCTTAGAGTCGTTTGATTAGAAAGATTAAGAGAAGGAAATTACACAGTTGGAGAAGGCAAAAATCGTTCAAAAGTGTTTAGAAATTTCATCAGCAGTTTCACGTATTTAAACTCCTTTCCTTGCGCAGAGGCAAACGGAGGCTAATGTATCTGTGGTTATTGTGTCTCAGATCACCAAATTATCGAAAGCATTTCACCAGCGACCCTTCCGTCTTTTTGTGTATATATAGGTGTATATTATATTATGTGCACATTATATATAAGTGAGATTATCTGTGGTGGGATAAAAGGCAAATTATCTTTGAATGGATTGAAACTGAGAAATTGAAATGATGTAAATAAATACTGAAAGGCATCCCAGTTCAGAGTTCCATTGAATCTGTTATTTAAGACAGTAGGCTTTAATTTGTGGGAAAATTGACTGTCACAAGTGGATCGGGCGAACCCGTAAAAGCTACCTCCATGGATCATGGCCAATTGCAGTAAATTCGAGATGTTGTTATTGTTAATTGAGATATATATTTTTCCACTTATGTAATATGAATATTTCTTCGACTTTACTTTTTCAGTTTTATCATAGAGATTGTTCAATTACTCAATATTTGTTTACTCGGGTAAACACCTTATTTAACGGTAAAGAAAACAATTACTAAATATGATATGAAATTATTTCATATGCTTCTGCTATAAGATTAAAGTAAATCTGTTTTACAAGAGAAATATGAATATAATTTTTTTTTTAAATCCAAGGATATCCACTCTCACTGAGGAGTGGATAAGATGATTAAAGAAAGTTGTGTTTTTAAATTTTTAGTGAACAATTGTTGTTACACGATCTGAAAGGAAAGATACAGTTTCATGTCCACATGGACTTTCCCCCCTCATTAAATAAACATGATCATTTATGTAGAGCAAGACTAAATATGCACTGGCGTATAGAATTAACCTTGCAAATAACATTGAAATATGTTGCTACATTATTCTCCGTCCGTGTGGTGTGTGTAAAAACCACTTAATCATGAACTTTTACTAGATTTTAAGATTAGATTATTTTTTAGCCTTCGGCAAGACATTTTCTGGTAGGTTTGGGATCGAAGGCATTTCATCCAAGACAACCACTATCATTTATATTTAGATATAAAGTTTCTCGGAGTACATGATGAAATGTGTTCTTCCATTATTTTAAGATGATAGAATGGGACCTGATGAATATTTGACTGCAGTTTCTAGTCGGCACAATGGCCGCGCCTAGGCTCCATTTAATGATAGGATTCATGACGAGAATACTAGTAAATAGAAATTGTACTAGTGAACAACCTTCACAGAACTGTATTGACATTGTGACAATGTGGACGAATTGGGATATTTCCAAGATGTATTAAGGTATCTAGATCGATGTCCAAAATTTAAAGGGCAACACAAATGACAAAGTGTTTAGATATTTATTTAATGATATTCATAGAAGCATATCAAAAACATCAAGGATTTTTACTTTACG
This sequence comes from Octopus bimaculoides, assembly GCF_046866305.1. Taxonomy (NCBI): domain Eukaryota; kingdom Metazoa; phylum Mollusca; class Cephalopoda; order Octopoda; family Octopodidae; genus Octopus; species Octopus bimaculoides. Next base: position 114,125,909 of record NC_142929.1, read on the forward strand.
TTCTATATTATTTCCTGATAAATAATATAGGAAGCATAGTTTTGTTTTGTATGATATTAAACCAGAGATAAAACATTTGATGACATCATATTACTGCTTTCTAAAGTTAATATGCATATTTTTAAAGATTGGTGAAGTTTAAAAAGCACTTTCATGTAGCCTTCCTGGTCTTCACAGAACTTTAAACAGTATCGCTTTTAAAGTGTATTACATCGAGAACACATTTGATATGATTTAAGTAAACATTTGGTACAACAATATTAAAGTATACAGTGATTTATAGTTCAAAGCACACTAATCGATTGACAAAACAAAATCTGAAATTATTTTAACTGACATAATAGAAGTTTCAATAACATAGGGGAATTTGATAAAGCTGCAAAAGCTTAAAGTTATGAGCACGTTGACATGTCAATAACTAGAAAATGAAAGAGAATTTTGATTTGCATTGCAGAGTCCCAGTGGTAACAGTTCATGAAAAGTAAGAGTAATATGAACGTATTTTTATAGCTTAGAAATATGTTCGTTTACACATACAAAACCACACAAAAGCGCAGGCATATATATATATATATATATATATATATATATATATATATATATATATATCACTGTTTAAGAGATGAGGAATTATGTACATTATTTACATTGTTTACATTTATGTCCTCATCTTGTTTGTTGTTAACACAACGTTTCGATATACCCTCCAGCCTTCATCAGGTGTCTTGGGGAAATTTCGAATCTGGGTTCTCACTCCTCAGGTATTTTTCGATGTTATTATTATTATTAAGTTCACTGCTTGGAATCAAACTCAGAATCTTAACCACTCTTAAACACTAAGCCATATGCCCGTAGGCAATTATGGAGTGATTTTTAGGGCTTATAAATCTAATATTTTTCTATCCTTCCTTAATACCGGTTCCCATATGCTGCTCATATCTGCACTCGGTCTGCTTAGGAGGTTGTTGTGGCCTAGCATATGTGCTGCTTCTTTTAGTTTTCGTATTTTCCAGTGGTGTTCTCTGTCTATTATTTTAACTTCATCCCACAGGGAGAGGTGGTCTTCATTTTTCCATACATGATCAGCTATACCCGATTTATCAATATCTCCTTATTTTGACGCGGCGGCATGTTTCGCCGTTGTATAACCTACCACAGCTGTATGGGATGGAGTACACGCAGTCTTTGGTCATATTCTCTTCTATTGGTAGTTTTACGCGAAGGAGATATTTGCGAAGTGTTGTATAACTCTTGAATACTGTCCTGATGTCATATAGGCCGCATATCTTTTGTATCTTTTCGGAGAGGCCTTTCACGTAGGGTAGACAGACTATGGACAGTTTATTGGCCTCATCCTCTCTCTTCTTCATAATTGGAGTGGATAGTATGCTTTTGGGGTAGTTGTTGCTTAACAGCTCGTTAGTGAGCTTGATCATTTCTTCGTGGTGTGTATCACGATCGCTACTTATATTCTTTGCACAATGTTTTAGGCACTGAGCAATCCCTCTCTTTACACTCAACTTCAATTCCTACTATCCATATAGTGTAAAGCGCGGGCTACTAACCCCGAGATTCCGAGTTCGATTCCAAGCAGTTACCTGTATAATAGTAATAATAATAATAATAATAATAATAATAATAATAATAATAATAATAATAATAATAATAATAATAATAATAAAATGTGGCACCTCAAGGCGACTACCATACCAGTGATTGTAGGATCTCTAGGAATGATAAAAAAAGGTACTGAAACCTATTTGAAAATGATACCAGGCTTATCATCCCTACAGGAAGTGAAAAAAATCATGCTAACTGGAACAACTCATGTACTGAGAAGAGCATTATCGCTGTGAAAACAACATCCATTCATGATTTTTTTTTTTTGTTTTCTTAAATACATGTTTTACCTGTGAATTTACGTGTGTAAACTGGGAATGCATACAACGAGTTTCTCTGCCTTAGGTGTACGGAAAACACTCGGCGAGAAATGGAAGAAAATTTGAAGAAAGAAGAAAAAAAAAACAACATAATAATAATAAGAAGAAGAAGAAGAAGAATGATAATAACAACATCGTAAAATACTATAGGAATGAGAACCCAGGTTCGAAATTTCCCCAAGACACCTGATGAAGGCTGGAAACGTGTTAACAACAGACAGCCGAAACATTGCGTTAACAACAAACAAGATGAGGACAAATATCCGTCAAATGTAAATAATGTATATATATATATATACTTGAACACGTTACCTATACTTAATACACAGAATGCCCATAAATATTAATTTAAACACTCTTTGCGCGCACTCATACACATATACTCATATATAATTATGTTGTGTTATGTTTACTATGCATTAACTTTGTTTTTATGTATATGTAAGAGTTGGCGCCCTTGTTAATATTCTTTCTTGTTGAAATCCACACAGGAACGATTCACATTACTGTATGCTCGATTTTATCAGAAAAGTTGATAAAAAATCCATCGGAGTATTCATCGACAAACTTTGGTAAAGATTTTTGACATGTCCTACTGCATTACATTGGTTAAATTTCTCTATTTATCGTCACACAACCTCTGAATCACAGAAGAACACAAGTTAAATAAACTAACTCAACGATCAAAGAATAATACAAAGCTAGTTAATTACTTTCCAGATAATGAAAACACCTCGTTTCACTAAGATTTTATCCTCATACTAGATTCACCTCTAATAAAAAACACATAGATTTGTGAAGCTTTAATTAAAGAATAATTTTTCTCCGTGAACTAATGATTCTAATCAAGGAAATAAAACTATTACACCTGGCTTTGTCTTGATGTTTCCGTATGTATATTATTTAGAATTGGTATTAATCAAAATTGCGTTTTGAAATAAACACGTTGGCATTACATTTTCCATATTGAAATTGTTATATTCATATATGTAATTTTAATCTAGTGCACTTTCCTCGTAAAACTTTGCAGCCTTTCCGTTCGACTATGTTTTGGAAGTAATAGGTAAATCATATCTAAAGATAAATTGAATATGAAATCATATGCGATGATAAATTGAAATTAATTGCTTTATGATTTTCTGTTATACAAGATAGGTTAGCATGAATAATGAAAGCTAATAAGAGCAGTACATAGAAACTAAGGAGAAAATAAACAAGAAAAATAACATAACTGAACATAATTGTCTAGAATATGGATTACTATCATGCATCAAATCAACAGATTAGTAAGTAAATTCTAAAAACTTCAATGAATAATGTTTGTAAAATATAGATAACTCGCGAGAGAAAATCATATCTGAAAGTAATGAAAGTATATTGTTGAAGGTGCTACAATATTAGTTACGATATTAGATTTGACATCGTATATTTTATAACTGGAATTACATTAAACATTCTGATATATATATATATATATATATATACCTTGGAATAATATAAAGGGTTATGATTACGGGTACTAATGAAAAGATTTTGACTTTTATTTCACTGCCATATAAAATTCTACCTTCAAGCAGGTTGGAAAATGGTTTAACTGTCGATCACATCGACAGCACAAAACATGAGACTTGAATTCTGTCATGGTGTCTTTTATTCTATCTCAGAATAAATAGCATTTTTAATTTAGTCACAACATCAAATGTTTGAGGGTAAACAAATAGGTTAGATCGGAATCAGTAATTAATTGGTTCTTGATTTATCAAAATTAGGACGATGAAATAAATATAAAGTTTTTTTTAATAGAAAATGATTTCTAAGCCGGGAATCGTCTACACTCCGGGAGAAAGAGAGCCGTCAATTACATACATTTTAATACTTAACGGGAACTTGATTTATCAATCCCTGAAATTATATTAGACATAATGGAATCGGCACTTGTTCTCACTTATCAACCCTTTATGAATGAAAGGTATAGTTGTATGTGACATTATTTGACCTTGTGCGTTTGACAGGGATAATAGAATATGTTGTTGAGTGATACACCGATTTTGCAATTCACTACTCTTTTATGAGATTAAATAATATAAACCATCAACCCCGAATACATTCACTAATAAGAATCATATCAAAATTGTCTCGAACAGCAGATTAAGAAAACACACTTCTAGCCGATTATCAATTACACATTGACAACATACGATTAAGGCTATCATTCTGTTTCCTTCAGGCGATGCTACAACCGTTACATATATAGGCATCCGACCTAAAGAATAGTTTTGACAGAAAATACTTTAATTCTCAACATCTGAACATTTCAAAACGCTCAAATAAAACCCCAAATGAGATACTGCTGTTACATATTGGACAGTACTGCTTCTACACTAACAAATATAGTAAACTATATCACTCATCTAACTGGAATGGAGTTGCTCAGCAAAACACTCCATTCTCTCGCCCACAGACCTATGCTCTCATCACTCTGCCTTCCCTGTATCTACTTCAATTCCATTCCTACTTGTGTTTAATTTCCTGCAGTGATCACCAAACATAAATTGAATCTACTTCGTCAGTCTGAGAAGCCTGAGAATGTCATTGGAACTGCCTTATTTTCTAGTCCAAAGCCAACAAAAATGCATTCAGAAACTAAATATCAGACGAAAATAAATGGCATGAAAAGAGAGTAGAGTTAAATAACTGATGAAGCCTCAGATCTAAATATATTACTTTTGTAGACACGTGATTTAAGTGAATATATCGTCTACATAGTTGCTTACATCGACCCTGTGAAGGTTTTAATTATCACTCACAAAATTCAGGTTTCATACACCGTCAATTTGACGTGTATATGCGACAATGATAATTTTTATTCTCTCAAAATCGAAGATATATTCGAGAAAAATGCATGGATTCGAAGTTATAAGAGCAAGTCTAATGAAATCTGTGTACTTAGACATTGAAGTGTATTCATACTATGACTGTATGTGATTGAGGACGTTAAAATTGAGAAGTCATTATGCAATGTCATATGTATGTGTAAGATATACTGTTGCAGATATAAAGAAGTTATGGGTAAACTATATCGTACGTTTCTATTATATTATCATGCCGAGAGCAGCAAATATAACATTATGCATGAAGTAAAATAACTAAAGGTTGGCATTATTTACCTCACACAAACTGGTGAAGTGTATAGAGTAAACATTTTGACATTTCGTGATCAGTGGTATATATAACAATGGTGGACAGGGTTATTTCTCTTTAATTTAATTAACTGTTTGTCACAATCTAATAATCTAATGCGGTTTCCCAATAGGTAACCGATATCTAAACGAACTGATATCCCAGCTGAATGGACTAACACAAATATCCCACTGATAAATGAACTAACATTTATTTTCTATAGGTTAGACTTACTGATAACTAGTTCTCAGAGTTAAAGAAATAGCTCGGTGAACCGATGACCATATTTCACTGGTATATCTACTGATGCACAATTCTTATAGCAATACCGATTTTCTTCTGTTAATTTAATTAATGATTAGATACATATTTCGAATCATTACGTAAATTATATCCCCACACATAGTTGATTCATTTCTAAAAGCTTGATGATGTAAATTGACACCTATTTTCTATAAAGCTTGGTCAAATGGAATTATTCCTCTGCATATACCTGCAGTTTATTTTATAACACAATCTCTATCTAGGTTGTTCCAGCATATATACACTTAGCTCCTTTCTACCTAATTTAAGCAAAGGACTGTTACACAATTTGTACTTTTGTGCGTTACAACACCCCAGTACCGTCTCTGTAAATTCATTTTATGTAATGTCATTAGGAAACCTCGAAATACCAAAATTCCGTACAATACCATATAATGATATTTGGTGTTCTGTGGATTGGATGTAATGAAATAAATTGAATGTAGAACTTCATTATCTAGTTTGGATTAAGGGTAGATAACACCTGACATTCTTTTCTGCTCTAGGCACAAGGCCCGAAATTTTTGGGGAGGGGGCCAGTCGATTAGATCGACCCCACTACGCAACTGGTATTTAATTTATCGACCCCGAAAGGATGAAAGGCAAAGTCGACCTCGGCGGAATTTGAACTCAGAACGTAAAGACAGATGAAATACGGCTAAGCATTTCACCCTGCGTGCCAAAGTTTCTGCCAGCTAGCCGCCTTATAACATCTGATATTAGATAAGACTACATTGTCGTTTGAGAGTGTACACCATTTTGTTTTAGTAAGATATATATAGTGCGCGTGTGTGTGTATGTATATATATATATATATATATATATATATATATATATATATATACATATATATATATATATATATATGTATGTATATATATATATATATATATATATATATATATATATATATATATATATATATATATATATATATATGTATATATATATATATATATATATATATATATATATATATATATATATATATATATATATATATATATATACATACACACACACGCGCACTATATATATCTTACTAAAACAAAATGGTGTACACTCTCAAACGACAATGTAGTCTTATCTAATATCAGATGTTATATATATATATATATATATATATATATATATATATATATATATATATATATGTTGTTGTACTTGGGGATGGTCATATTGCCAGTTTAGCCAATAAAAACACACGCACTGTATATTTGGTGTTAATTTGCTTCAGCTTTATATTACGTTAATCTTAATCTTATTTCGGCCAGAGTTCTTTCGTCACACTTCTGTGACCTCATTAGTGGTCCTTTGTTTCCTTCCTTCTTATGTGTGTCTCACCTTGCTAAATATCAGCCATTTTGTATTCTGTATTCCTATTGTATGTGTCAACGCATGCGTGTCTTTCAATGTGTCTGTGTCTTTTGTAAGTGCATGTGTGTATGGGGAGTGTCTGTATCACCTATATACTCTGTTAATACGTGTTCGTTTGTATTTGTTTTATTTATTTATTTGTTCATGTGTGTGTGTGTTTTTTTTGTGTTTAATTAAATTTTGTTAACGTATGTAGTATTTAATTTCATTTGTTTATCTATGTATTGTATTATACTTTGTTCATATTATTATTGGTTTATGGGTAACATGTTGTCACATGCTGTGGTTTGTGGTTTGTTAGTGGTGTGTGTTAGTGTTCCATTCTAGTTTCCTATTCAGGCTAGGTTTCTCTTCTATTATGTGTGTAGCTTCAGTAATTTGTCTAAGTGCTGCATCACTGCTATGTGTAGATAAGATTTTTTAATTTCTATATTGTTGATTGAGCCTCTATGTTCTTGCTCAGCGTGCTGGTACAGAACTGATGAGTTCTTCCCTTCCTTAAGTTCCCATCTGTTTCAACACACGATTTCACATCAAAAATCTTGCAAAACAAATATATATATATATATATATATATATATATATATATATATATATATATATATTTATATATATATATAAATATATATATATTGAAGATAAGCAACAAAAATTCAATAGGTTATAGCAGTACGTACGTTTCGTACAAGCTCCATTTATTCATGTGGTGAGAACACCACAAAATGTACAATGAAAATGTACTCCTCAGCTGCATAATAGAATTTCATTTTAGAAAGTCATTTTGAGGATGTTTGCAAAAATCAAGAGTAAGAGAAGAAAACATATCATCTCGACTATTCACTTGTGTCTGGAACAGCAGCATAGTCGAGATGATATGTTTTCTTCTCTTACTCTTGTTTTTTGCAAACATCCTCAAAATGACTTTCTAAAATGAAATTCCATTATGCAGCTGAGGAGTACATTTTCATTGTACATTCTGTGGTGTTCTCACCACATGAATAAATGGAGCTTGTACGAAACGTACGTACTGCTATAACCTATTGAATTTTTGTTGCTTATCTTCAAATTTTTATTCAACAAATCTCTTGATTTTGTTTTTGGTTTTTATCCTACCAAATTCTGGTGCCTCAAACATTTTAAGTACCACATTTAATCTTTTGAATAAATCTATATTATTATTATTATTATTATTATTATTATATATATATATATATATATATATATATATATATGTGTGTATGTGTGTGTGTGTGTGTGTGTATATACACATACAACACCGTATTGTTTGAAATGTGAAACAATCATACATAAAAAACCCGTTTCTGTAGTTAATTAAATTTTCATCATGGTATTTAGTATTGCCGTACTATCTCTGTAACGTTTATTCTTCATATGATATATAAGGTATAATATTTAAGAGAAAGTACATGTAATATACAAAAGCGTTAGGCAATTCAATCACCTTTCAGACTAAATTGAACTGTTCTAATTTAAAGTGGTCAGTTTCTGAAAATTATTAAAGATTAATTGAAATTCTCGAATGTAAAAAGAAGAGTTTCAGCTCTGAAGAAAATATTTGAATAAAGAAATTAAAAACTATATCACCGTAAACATATACACCGCTTGAATAAATAAAATAATAGCGACTATATTAACATTATAGAGCCAAGAATGAAATGATTTAAATTGAAAATTTTCGTTTATGTTCCGTAGCTTGGCCGAGGGTTACATACTGAGCTTACAAAAACTTTATGTATTTCAGTTAGGTTCGATGGACCGATTGTAGATTCGTAAGTATATTTAGTTTATTTTGGGCTAATCACTCGAAACAAAATAAGGTGTTGTCATTGTTAAAACCACATTTCCGGTGAATATTTGTTTGCTTCACTGTTAAAAGTTTGCATGTTTAAAGGTTGGTAGTAATAGTAAAATTGCGAAGTATTCCCCATCGTGAGGATATGTCGAAGAGGAAGAAAGCAGCTGTGATGAAGAGAATGAATAAGATAATCTTTTTTATCTTATTTCTGGTTCTAGTCGAGAAGGACATAAAATGATAATCTCATGGAGGGCAATGTTAATTTCAAAATATGGCATTTAATGGTTTTGTTGGAAGGCAAGATTTAATTAATTGGCAGGAAACATTGTATCTCTCAGCAGGCTCCGTCAATTGTTTTGATGCTCAAATATCAGTCAAATGGAGAAAGTATTATAATGGAAATAGTCGCTGACCTTTCTATGTTGAGAAACTGGATTCTAGAGTCTTTGGAATATATCTGTTTTCATATTCACTCACTTTACTATTGCAGATTTATATGTTTTCAACATTTGCTACACATGACCGGAAGATGAAACATCTTTTATTAAATCTTAGCTTGAAAACGATAGAAGAGGATCTTTAAATTTGCAAGCTGTCCAAAGATAAGTTTATTGTTGCTGATCGAGAGAGATGTTCCAGCCGTGATATATTATCTTTAATACAGTTTACTCTTTAACTATTGTACGATGGGATTTTAGGGATATATGACTTCTATTTCTAGTTAGTTGAGAGGCTAAGTAAAGCTTCTCTTTCTGCCTGGTTAGGTAGAAGTCGTCGATATCCACGTTAAATATCTTTAGTTTGGCGATAGAATGGAGAAGATAAGTTACACTCTGCGCGGCGACTCCCAGTTGTATGATTAGGGAGAAAGTTGCTTTCGTAGCAGAGGTGGAAGATACGAAAGTAATAAAGTAAATGATGTTTGCAAGTATGGCAATAATAAATTGTTAGCAATTGGTGAGTGATATGTTAGCAAGCAAGCAGTTGAGTTTTTGTCGTACTAAAGCAGGGATGGAGAAACACCTATAATTTGTAGAACATCATTAACTGTTCTAGTCGGAAATGTGTTCAGACACTGAAGATATAACGCAATTTTTGAAAGTGAAAATCAAGGCTTGTCAAATCTGAAGATGTGATTGTCATGAAAGGTCTATAGCTAATAAATTTTGCCTTCAGATTATATATAAATACTTTACATACAAACTGAAATTGAACTTTCAATGATTCGAAAAGTAGAGCACACGCAAAGTTACTATACTCTAAGGTATTTTTTTATTTGCTTGTATCATGGAACATTATCTCTTTTATATATTGATTTTTACATCCAAGCTTAATATTATCTCTTCTAAAAGCATGGTATTTATTGGATTTTTACAGATTAGAATTTATTTAATATGAAGTGCAACTTATTTACCAATCGGCTATTTGGTTTTCACTTTCAACATTAATAATATTCAAGCGGAGGGAATATTTTTCCAGTCGAGTTTAACATGTTTGCTTCAAGGTTTAATATCAGCAATTATGTTATTCAATAGCTTTACTATGAACTGTAAAATATTTACTAGTATTGCTAATAGCTTGATTACACGACTTCATATTTTTAACTCAATAATTCAATGCTTCTACTATACTTGATTAGCAATAATCAAAGCTTTCCAGCCAAGTTTGCATGTCAGGAGATAACTAATAACTGTGTTTGACTACACAACTATTAATGTTTTAATAGCCAACTTTAGAGTTACAACTACACTGCTTAGGGATTACATCCGAATATATATGTTTACTATCCCTTTTGATGTCTTTAACGGCAGAGTAAAGTGAGTCAAGAAGAAAACTTCATGATTTTAGTAGAATGCATTTTCAAACAGGGACTTTAATGACTTTAAGATCAAAGAAAATGTCTTAAAATATATAAACAAAATTTTTAAAAAAATCTCACTTATGCAACCATTCCACCAACAACATCACTGTTACTATTGCACATACGTAAATTGACATTTTATGATACATTGAAAAAAGAGTTGTTTTCCGAAACAGTAAAATTGTAATGTGTATCAGTCGTCTACATAATATTCAATATAACTTTGGATGAAAGTTTGTTTTCAGTTATCACTTATACTATACGCACACATATACACAAACATCACAGAAACACAATCTTAGAACCCCACATATGTACATAAACGTGTGTATGCCTGTGGCTGTGTGATAAAAAGTTTGCTTCCCAACCATATGGTTCCGAGTTCAGTCCCAATTAGTAGCAAATTGGACAAATGTAATCTATTATAGCCCACAGCGAACTTATATATATATATATATATATATATATATACATATATATTATATACCTATATATATGTCTGTGTGTGTGTGTGTGTCTCTCTCTCTCTTTGTGCTTGTGTTTGTCATCAATGACCGCTTGACAACCGGTGTTGGTGTATTTAAGTCCCCATAAATTAATGGTTCAATAAAAGAGATCGATACAATAAAGACCAGGTTTAAAAATGTATGGGGAAGATTCTTTCAACAAAAAATTCGGCAAGTGCACGTATATATATTATATTATTTATTATTTAATTGAACGGGACGTCTCCATTCCCAAGTAACTATATATATATATATATATATATATATATATATATATATATATATATATATATATATATATATATAGTTAATTCTTTGAAACGCCTGATGAAGGAGATGTTTCTATGTGGCTTGCTTGTTTGTTGTACATTGTTTATCATTTTGTCCATGTTCTTTTGCCACGTCATGTACCCAGTTATGTATCTATGTGTACATGTGGATGAAGGTATATACACACATGTACATATATATGCATATACTCGAAGGCTCTGAATTTACCTTCAAACGAGGAACAAAGTTTAAAATTAAAACCAATTTCTCTTGTTCCTCGGGTAACCTCATTTATGTCCTTACTTGCGCAGGTTGCCAACACTTCTATATCGGACAGACGAGCCTCCCATTACGTAGAAGAGTAGCTGTCTATAAGGAACAAATAAACCTCCCTCAATACCGCCAAATTCCACTCAGTGGCCACATAGACTCTTGCGCCAGAAACAAAAACCCTAAATTCAATATATTCCCTTTCTATCAATGTAAAGACAGAATCTCCACACAAGAAAGAATCAACAAGGAGAATCTTTTCATAGAGAAATTCCAACCATTTCTTAACACACACACCCCTCAGTGACCTTATTCCTCTATGAACAGACACAAACTTCCTGTTTGGAAAAAAAGAGTTCATAACTCCAACTAAAAACACTTGTCTCCCCTTACACACACTTCCTGTTTTGACACCACATTTCCTGCTTAACACACACTTTTAACCCTTTTTTTAAACCTAACAAAACTCTCAACCCTCATGCATCCTTATTTTTCCTACCAAATTATACATGAACTACTATTGAACTACAAAAGCTCAAAGACAATATAATGTATGGGTATATTTATTTTTTTGTATATTATTGTTTTATATATTATTTTCTTCATTTTGTACTTCTTTGTAAAAAAACATTTTCATTCTCCTTCTTCTTGATAATTTGCTTCTTCGCAATGAAAACCGGTTAGAAAAAATCTTTATTAAATTATGCTTCCAGTTCAGCATTCTGGCTTTTTTTCATTTTCCTATATATATATATATATATATATATATATATATATATATATATATATATATATATATATATATATATATATATAAACAAATAGTAAATGAGTATATGCATATATACGTACAGGTATGTGCATACCGACATCCACCTGTATGTATAGGTGCATGTCTGGGTACAGGACATGGCAAACAAAACATAGACGAGGAAACACACAAGCCACGTAGGGAACATTCTTCTTCATCAGCTACCCCCGTTTTCACACCGGCGTTTCGAAGAGCTGGGCAGGACGCATCGCTAAAACGGCTCTTCCCATGGACCGCAAATTAAATTTGTATACACAAATTAAACCTTGCCATGGAGGAATGTAGTGGCGTGTGTGTGTGTGTGTACACATATATATGTTTGTGTGTGTGTGTGTTTATTGTATATTTTTTACCTTATTAATGGAACGCTGCTTGCACTTGACTTTATTTACTCTGATTCGATATATTCGCATGACGTCCTTCCTTTTATCTCTCCTTTTTTCCTCTCTCGCTCTCCTCCATCTCTCTCTCTATTTCTCATTCTCCCCCTCAGTCCTGTGTGTCTCTCTCTGTCTTCTACCACTTTTCTCCCTCTTACCACTGACACGTGACACGCGGTAATCCTGTTTCCTTTTTGTGTTCTCCTTCCTTTTCACGCAGAGCGCTGAAGCAACCGGTCGTATTTTCTGTGGTCTCCCACTCAAACTGATTCGCTGCCTGTTGTGCTTCTGTTTTAATCCTTTAGGATTGCCCTCTGAGCATTATCCACACTTTCGTCTCTGTTTGGCCCTAACGCTGTATAGTATTATTTCGTCCCTGTTCACTCAACCGTTCACTAATGGTCCTGTCTTGAACCACATTTATCCATGTTCGTATGTCCACTGTTTCGTTGTATGTTTACTCTTTTACTCTTTTACTCTTTTACTTGTTTCAGTCATTTGACTTCGGCCATGCTGGAGCACCGCCTTTAGTCGAGCAAATCGACCCCGGGACTTATTATTTGTAAGCCTAGTACTTATTCTATCGGTCTCTTTTTGCCGAACCGCTAGGTTACGAGGACGTAAATATACCAGCATCGGTTGTCAAGCGATGGTGGGGGGACAAACACAGACACACAAACACACATACATATATACATATATACGACGGGCTTCTTTCAGTTTCTGTCTACCAAATCCACTCACAAGGCTTTGGTCGGCCCGAGGCTATAGTAGAAGACACTTGCCCAAGGTGCCACGCAGTGAGACTGATCCTGGAACCATGTGGTTTTTCTACTCTAGGCACAAGGCCCAAAATTTTGGGGGAGGGGACCGCTAAGCATTTCACCCGACGTGCTAACGTTACTGCCAGCTTGCCGGCTTATATTTATCCATTTTTTGTTTGTTCGTTCTTATGTTTTGGACCAATTTCCCAGTAGTTTATTTTAGTTGCAGGTGCCACACACACAAACACGCACACATACACACACTGGCACGCACTGGCACACACACACACACACACACACACACACACGTAGTAGAGATATTGATTTGTTCAAAATTTGTCGTCGTATTCAATTACAGTGTTCTCTAGGTCGATGAAACAGGGTGGGACCACAACATGTAGCTTACAGCTAAAACTACGTGCAAAACTTAGTCTTTGGCTGGCCTCACGATATCTAGATTCTCCGGTCAGAATATGCTTGCACTATGCCAATATCATACAAATCATATTCATCCATTCACAGAAACACACACACACACACACACACACACACACACACACACACACACACACACACACACACACACACACATATTTCATGGATATATAATCATGAACGAAAGTCGTCGTACTGTGATGGCTACATCGTGGTAGGTTGATTCTTGTTTATTATTTATGTATCTTGACCATACGTGTACTGATGAACAAAAGAATACAGGTTACTTCACAGTTTTTCTGTATTTGATTGAGAAACCAGTGGTCTACTGTTGAGTTAAATGTTTTTAAGAGATAAAATTTGAAAGCTGCATTCCCTCGCTTTCTGTAAATATGTTGCTTATTCTTTTGGTAGTGTTTGACTTATTTAGTCCCTCGAAGCGTGAGGCATTAATACACAGTTAATGCCCTTTATATATAAGTATTTATATTTATGATGAAATGATGAATTTTTTCATTACGAAAATTTTTCGTTATTTTTTCATTTTGAGGTTTTTTTCACGCTGACTACTTGATAAATTCTTATAAAGAATTTATCCTATATTATATTATATTATATATATATATATATATATATATATATATATATATATATATATATATATATATATGTATATATTACCCTCCACACGCACACTCTCACATACAAATATTACTCTATTCTTTTTCATTGTTAATAAAATTGTCGGAAAACAAAAGACTGTTACTCTGAGTTTCACGTTCCCGTTCATCGGACAGTTTTGTTAGAAAGCTGTCCGATGAACGGGAACGTGAAACTCAGAGTAACGGTTTTTTTGTTATATTTCTGCTGCTTTTAAATAAAGTATATATATATATATATATATATATATATATATATATATATATATATATATATGTATATATATATATATATTTTCATTTGTATATATATTTGTGTGTATGTGTATGTATGTATGCATGTATGTATGAATGCATGTATGGGTGTGTATGTGTGTGTGTGTGTTTGTGCAAGTGTCCTTGGTTACTACAGTATCAGCGGTGATCTTTAGGCTGGGATCGATCGGGACAGGTGGGTGATGAAGAATGCTGAATTACTCCTTCCAGCGTTCGAGGTAGACGGCCTATGTGGCGATGACATTGCCATTCGTATCCTTCACTAATTCTGTCTTGAATTGGGGACCGGCACGGTCTCTGCGAAGCGTGTCTAACATCAGGCTGAGGTCGTTGTAGCTTACTGCGGTCTCCAGCTGCTCAGCTCGTTCCTCTCAGTACATCTCTTGGCCACCTGTGATGTTCTTGTTGCGAAACTGGTTCAGCTGGTATTATTCATTTATGTTGCTTCGCAGCCGATTTCGCGTCGACGCTTAATTGGCTTAGCATCTCTAGTGCAGATTAGAAAGAGTCTTAGAGTTTACCAGGACATGATATGCAGACTAGCTGACACTCGGTTTGAAGATATCCCAGTTGTCGGTCTCATCTTCAGACATGTTGGTCTCATCTTCGGACATCTGAGTGAGGCTGATACTTGATGGCAGAATCCACTCGCAGTTTCAACTTGAGTGTCGCAGCCAGCAGTCGATGGTTGGTATTGCCGGGTTGAGCTCCTCTGAAGACTCGGCAGTATGTGACAAATAACCCCCAGCAGTGAGAGATGATAATATAGTCGCTCGCCCTCTGCCTGTAGTCGTTTGAGCTATACAAGGTCCAGAGATGGATGAGTTTTCGGGGAAACCAGGTGTTGTCGATATAAAATTTGTTGTAGCAGCATAGGAGGAGAGGCGATTACCGTTATCATTGTTGGATGGGTCGGCAAAGATTACCAATGAGCTAACTCTGGAGTGAGTTGGCTGGAGGGAGCCTGGCGGAAGGAGAAATAATTGCTCTGGCGTCTGTCAGGATGACCCAGAAATCTCTCTACTACCAACCATATTTGTGCCCTTTGTCTCACAAAGATCTCCGCTTCTACATCGCCTTCGTCACCTCAATGATACAAAGCTCTATCGTTGAAATATAGGTAACAAAAGCAATGTCACATTTCAAACTTGAGAAAAGCTTTACATAATTTTATTACTCCATTTACAGATTATATATGTAATGAGCGAGTTAGTTGGTTGATTTCTTTTTCTGAAAATCCTACGTTATCCAGATTGTCACTTAGGCATTTACTCAGAAAGCCAAATACACCAATTATTATTGGTATAAATGTGAATTTATAATCTGGATATAGAAGCTGGAGGTTTAGAAGCAGTTGTCCATAGTTATTCTTTTTGTCTTCGTTTTCACATCAGCAGGTCAGCTGACCTCTATGACGGTAATTCCGCTTATTTATCTATCACATACAACAATATCCGGTCTGTTAGGTTTACATTTGGCAGATGTTTTGATGGGAAGATTCCACCAGTATTCCTTGTGTTGATGTTTGTGTATGTCTTCAATGACTGTAAGATTCTCTGCATTTAATCCAGGACAGTTTTTTTTTAAGAATGACGTATGTTTTTGCGACAATGTCATGTCACATAGCAGCTGCTAATCACATGTGTGATGGCTTCCACAGAAATATAACATAATCTACATTTTCCGTTGCACCCTGGAGTTCCAATGACTTCGCCCTCTCTTTTGTTTATTAGGTATTTCGTAGCAATCTCCTGTTTTTGGATTGGATGTGCATAGCCTTCGGAGTATGATGTGATGTAGCTGTCACGAGTCTAGAGATATATACTAAGTCTTCAGAAAATATGTATGTATGTATGTATTTATGTATGTATGTATGTATGTATGTATGAATGTATGTATGTATGCATGTATGTATGTATGTGTGTGTGTATGCATGTAGCGATGCGTGGCATAGTAGTTAGGAGTAATGCTGTTTTCATCGTCACATTGTGGTTTAGACTTCTGGATCGTTCGGTGCTTTGTATTCTCCACTGAACACTTAATGTTACGTTGCTCCATGCCATTCAACACGCGAATGAATATGCCGCAGAATCCACGAAACTGAACCTTTGAGCTTATGGATCCGAAAGGAGCGTTTTTTAAAAATACTTTGGACGCTGATATGCATACATGCATACATGCCTACATACATGCATGCATACAAGCATTCATACATACATACAAACGCATATACGTATACACACCACACACTCACACACACACACACAAATACACACACACATATACACGCACACATATAAATGAGTAACAGAATGGTGTGTGCACATTATCCCGACCTAGCGATGTGTCTCAATTTAAGTACCTAATTCAACTGAATCTTAATTGTATGCATATATATGTGTGTGTGCGTGCGTGCGCGCGTGCGTGTGTGTATACATACATGTATATATATATATATAACCCACCTCGAGTCTAATGCACTTTTCCATCCTCTCCGCCACGTTTCCATGCACTGCTGGGAGGATTCAATTTGGATGCCCTTCAGCTCCAGCGTTACGGCCCTTTTGATAGTCACTACGCCTTCAAAACAGGTCTCATTGATGATCCTCTTGAGCTTGGTGAAAAGTCAAAAAGTCACGCAGGCAAGGTCAGATGAATAAGGAAGCTGTTCCGTACTGTTATATTCTTCTCCGTCAGGAACTGATGGATGCTCAGGGCGTTGCACTGTTGTCGTGAAGCAGTCACGATTTGAATCAAACGTCACGGGATTTTTTTAGACTTGCTAATTGATACATACATATGTTGTGGAGGCGCAATGGCCCAGTGGTTAGGGCAGCGAACACGCGGTCATAAGATCGCGGTTTCGATTCCCAGACCGGGCGTTGTGAGTGTTTATTGAGCGAAAGCACCTAAAGCTCCACGAGGCTCCGGCAGCGGATAGTGGCGAACCCTGCTGTACTCTTTCTCCACAAATTACTCTCACCCTTACTTCCTGTTTCTGCTGTGCCTGTAATTCAAAGAGTCAGCCTTGTAACATTGTGTCACGCAGAATATTCCCCGATAACTACGTTAAGGGTACACGTGTCTGTGGAGTGCTCAGCCACTTGCACGTTAATTTCACGAGCAGGCTGTTCCGTTGATCGGATCAACTGGAACCTTCGTCGTCGTAAGCGACGGAGTGCCATCAACATACATATGTAGGTACGTACGTATGTATGTATGTATGTATGTATGTATGTATGTATGCATGTATGTATGTATGTAGTCTTTATATCATTTTTATGTATTGAAAGCAGTGAAATGCTTTCACCGATTTATCTGATCAAATGTCATTTACGACCTCAAAGCACACACCCAGAATAGAAACAGAAACGTTTATGAAAGAATATCACTGCTAACTAACGCCAGACTATAGAGAAAATATACTTTTAAGGTAAGAGTAAATTTAAATCATGCAGTATTGTGTAATAACAGTTCGATATTCGTAAATAAGGAACCTTGTGAATAATTCTATTCTAGATAATGGCAATGCAAATTAGCTTATACTCTCTAATCGAACGTTTAAATGTTAAGATAAAGCATATATTGGAGAATAGAAGTTCACAAGTGTTACATTTTATTAAATTGCCATTTAATCTTAATGCAGTATCACGTGGTATAGTTCTATGTGCTTTCGAATGTAGGGTATCATCTTAAAATATTCTCTATATTTATATCTAATTGGCAAGCAAGTATTGGAGCCTATTAAAGAAAACAGAATTCAAGCTTTCAATTGATTCACTCTCTGATATTGAAAGCACTAATCGGCCTTTCTAATTAATCTTGTGCAATACTGAGTTATTCTATTTGCTACATGTTAATGCAATTCCAATTAACATCACTGCTTTCAGACTATTACGCATCGACTCGGCATATAGACGCCAATAGCTACTCAATAAGCACTTAGTTTTAATAAAGAAATCGTCTTAGTTTATATTATTTGCTGGAAGATGTTGTCTGTCAGACCATCAAAGTTTATCACAAAACATTCCCCCTACGCTAATGACCGTAGGTGACACTGTAGCAATTCATTTAAGTATTTGCCAAACGTTTTGTACACATTTCTGTATATGCCCATCCATCCATCCATCCATCCAACACACACACACACACACACACACACACACACGCTTTCACTCTCTCTCACACACACACACGCTTTCACTCTCTCTCTCTCTCACACACACACGCTTTCATTCTCTCTCTCACACACACATATATAGAGAGAGAAAGAGAGAGACGGACAGACTGATGATAGATAGATAGATAGATAGATAGATAGATAGATAGATAGATAGATAGATAGATAGATAGGTAGGTAAAGACAGAAATAATTATATGCTGACATAAGCACACTAGCACACACTTAATACTTTTATACATATATTATGACGTTCTCAGGAACAACTCATATTTATCATCGTGTTTTTCTCATTTCGGTTTACTTTAGAACGACATGGATATACACACAAGCAACTGGCGCAGTTCAGCTACGATAAACATTATTCTAGGGGAAGTAACTATTTTTTTTTACTTCCGGAAAATGTTAAAACTTTCGTATATATATATATATATATATATATATATATATATATATATATATATATATATATATCAGGTCATCCCATAAGTTCTGTCCGATTTTACCTTTTTTAAAATTGAATGAAATTTAATAGTATTTTAGAATGTCTAATGGAATTAAAAATTATTTTTATGTATTTGTGTACATTTAAACTAATTAAATATTACTTTACAGAATAATAGAATTAAACTTACTTTGATTAAAACCCTTTCTAACATGGAAGTATCCAAAGAGCATTTAAGGAACATAATGATTTATGAAGACAAAAAAGGAAATTCTGTAGCCGAAGTGACTCGAAACATACACTCAGTTTATGGAAAAGAATGCTTGAATGAAAGAACTTGCAGAAAATGGTTTGTAAAATTCAGAAGTGGAGATTTCAGCCTTGAAAATGAAGATCGAACAGGACGTCCAGTTGAGTTTGATGATAAGCTCCTTGAGGCATTACTTGAAGAAAATCCTGCATTATCAGTTGAAGATTTGGCAATAAAACTTCATTCAAACCATACAACTGCTTATCATCATCTTCAAAAATTTGGAAAGGTTTCTAAACTTGGAAAATGGGTGCCTCATGAATTGTCCGAAAGCAACCGCAAATCCCGAGTTGACATCAGCTCTTCTCTCCATTCTCGCGAACTCATTTCACCCATTTTGGATATACTTGTGACTGGTGACGAAAAATGAATCTTCTATCGAAATGTTAAAAGTCGTAAACAGTGGCTTGGTAAAAGGGAAAGAGCTCAACAACAACTTCATGAAAAAAGTTCTTCTCTCTATCTGGTGGGATTGCAAAGGAGTAATTCACTTTGAATTGTTACCACCTAATGCAACAATCAATGAGCAAGTCTACTGTCAGCAATTAGAGCGTTTGAACCAAGCTTTGAAGAAAAAAAGACCCACTTTAGTGAATCGAAAAGGAGTGATGTTTCATCAGGACAATACGCGACCCCACACTGCAAAGATCACATCATACAATATCAAAGAGCTTGGTTGGGAAAACATTCCTCATTCACCTTATTCTCCCGGCCTTGCTCCTTCAGACTACCATTTGTTTTGTAGTTCACAGAATCATTTGGAGAACTTAACTTTCGCAAGCCAGGAGGAGGTCGAAACTGACATTTCGGAGTTCTTCGCTTTGAAACCAAAAGAGTTTTACATTGATGGGATTAAAAAGTTTGTAAATAAAATGAAGGAAGTCGTAGATAATCAGGGAAAGTACATTGATGATTAAATTTCACTTGTTTTCTTTATTCAAAATTCGTACAGAACTTATGGGATGACCTGATATATATATATATATATATATATATATATATATATATATATATATATATATGTGTGTGTGTGTGTGTGTGTGTGTGTGTGTGTGTGTATTTGTGTGAGTATAAAAAGAGGGTGTGCACTTTCGGCTCCGCGTCTGAATAGTCGTCAATATTGTCTAATGCAATAGTCCGAAGCACCCAACACCAGAGCTGAAGACACCTCCGAAAGGGGGGGGGGGGCGCCACGTCAAAACGGTAGAGGAGTAGGGGCCGAAACCGGACGTGGTTCCTCCTGATGATGTCTTCAGCTAACTGGATCCTAATCCACCAAGGGAAGGTATGTCGGAAGAAAGTAATTCAACAACGCGTGTTGATGAACCGTAAGCCGTGTGGCCAGAACCTCCTGGAAAATAACCATAGCGAGGGACATTCCACAGTTGAATTAAAACAGTCACAAACAGTGAAAGAAGACATGCACCCAACACCAGAGCTGAAGACACCTTCGAAAGGGGGTGGTCCCGCCACGTCAAAACGGTAGAGGAGTAGAGGGCGAAACCGGACGTGGTTCCTCCTGATGATGGCTTGAGCTAACTGGATCCTATAAAGGAGCTGCTGTGGTAGCAGACCACGAAACATGGTTGAATTTCCACAACAATATAATATAATTTATGTATGTGTATACACCGTGTCCGAAAAATATTTATGCACCCAATAAAAGGATATAAAAGTCAGAATTTATTAAAATACAATTGTTTTCTCAAAAATATAATAGAATCTACAAACAGATTTCAAATTTTTCATGAACACCTATTTTCATTCTGATAAACCACTCAGATGCAGGCACTCGCGATAACACTGAACAATGAAATTGCAAATATCAAAGCAGTTTTCTTCAGTATTTGTGTGCAATCGGTTTCCATGGCTATGTTCAATTCGTCGACTATTGTCAGTTTTGCTACTGTAAAATTCATACTTCAAATCTCCTCACAAAAATGTGTAGTGGGGTGAGGTCTACTGAACGCTATATATATTCTACTTAACCTCTTCGATAAATCCATCTGTTTGGCAAAATCTCATCAAAGCAGGCTGTTATATTACTATGGCCATGTTGTGGGTACCCATTTCCTGAAAATTAAGTTTCACCTCTTCAAAGTTCTCTTGAGTGCTTTGTAAGACAGATTGGCCAAGCAATTTCTAGTAAATGGGACGAGTCACAGTACTGTCAAAACTGAATAGTTAGGTTGACCTTTCTCATGACAAGTCCCACTACACTGTAATTCCTGGCAAATTAACTTCATGTTCTTTCTTAATGTACGGATTCTCCGGTTGAACTGTGCTTCTTAATTTGGCCATTCAATTTAAATGCCACCTCGTGACTCCAAACAATTTTGATGGACAGTGTGCATTCTTTTACACATTTTATCCTGTAGTACTTGCAAAACTCCACTCCTTGATCCGGATCAACTCATTAAGAGCGTAGACCATTCTTAGAATGTAAGCTTTCCAATGACAGCACTTAAAAATGTGTGTACGCATCTTACAACTCACTTGCTTATCACATTTTCTTGGACTCTAGCAAGCCGTTTCTCGTACTTCTTGCTTTGTCGGGCTCGTAAATGTCCGCAGTCTTCTGAAACGTGGCATTCTGAAATGTGGACATTCTGAAAAGTTCCACCTGCTTCAAAATTATCTCTAGAACGAATGGTCGAAAGTCATGTTGGTAGTTCTGTATGGAACACTCTTCTAAACTGAACTGTCTTTGCACTTCGATTGCATCTACAAATTTCCTGTAATAATTTAAAGTAAATTTCTTTTGTTTCAATCTTAATCTGATCTACTTTTACAATTTCTAATGGATTAAATAAAATGAAATTTAAGTTAAATAGGTTAAATGCGTTATCAGCTGCAAATTTGTGCATACATTTCTCTCTCTTTTTCTCTGTCTCTCTTTCTCTCTCTCACACACACACACACACGCATACACAAACACAAACACACGCACGCACGCACACATACATGCATAAATACACACAACTTATCCGTATTTATGTATGTATGTATGTATGTATAAATTTATTGGTTTGTCTCCTTGCAGTCCTGCAGTCAGCTGGTAAGGCCACGGAATAATTTTTCCCTCTGCATTGCAGCTTTCAAGTCGCCATTAAGTGATCGTGGTTTTGTCCATTCATATTATAAACAATGTACATATTTTCTCTAGCTTCTGCTTGTTTAAAAACTTCAAATGATGTTACTTTATCCGTATAGGCTACCTTCTGCATTCGTCTAAGGGATAATATAACTGCAGCTTTCAAATACGTTTATACTTCTTTGTTGATGTTCCATATCACACAGCCATATGTAAGAATGGGTTCTCTTATTGGTAGCAATTAATCTGACAATATATGTTTCAACTCAAAGAAAGCAGTCTTGACTTAAAATGTCCTTTGTGTTTTTTTTCCATTTGATGTAATAAAGAAAAGGACTGAATAATCAGAAACATATGTTGGCAACAAGCCACGGCAATCAAAATTGAGTATGAAATAGGAAAATATGAGGTGATCAAGAAAAGACTACAAGATTGATGTGTTTTATCGGCAAACGTGCTTTGTAAGATGTATTGAAAATATACGAGGTACACGAATAGGATAATAATATCGAAACAGTCTTCCTAGCAACATCAGAGAAAATCAAACAAACTCTAGTCAGAAGCATTAATAAGGAAATGGCAAAGAAAACAAAGAAGTGATAATGACAAGCTCAATTTGAAACAATTATCAATGGAAAAACCTTGAAATAAGTCGGTAGCCTTTGGTAAAACGCATAGTAAATATATATAGCAATTCACATGCACGCACAAGTATACACGAGCAAACACACGCGTCTGACTATCTTTAAATACTCACACACAACAGTGAGAAGAAAGAGTGAGAGAGAGAGAGAGGGGTGGGGAGGTAATCAAGGTATCGAAACGGGAGAAACAGATATTAAATGCAGAACTGGAAATATGGTATTAGCACCGTCCTATGGCGTATATACAACCGTAAAGTTGAATAAAACTGACTGAAGCGACATATGGTAAAATATTCTAGCCATAAGTACACTGCCTATTTTTTAAGCATTACATATCTAAGACTACAGTGATAAAATTAGATATGTCATGCTTGAAAATTGAGTCTTTCCATATTATGAAATAGATTTGTGTTGTTCTGTGAATATTGAGCTTCAAATTCTAGCAAAACGAATGGTCCTCTAGTGGGTACCTTGTATACTGCAGGAAAGAAAATTCTGGGTAAAAATCTTCCTTTAATTTCTCATTTCTGTTAGGTAGTAAAAGAAGATTATTGAAAAAATTAATAAATAGAGCTATGCTAAATCTTGACTACGCTGGACCTAACAGTGTCTCATTTTCCCATTTTGTTCACTTAAGTTGTATTTGCATCAAATATTTCTGAAAACAAGCATTTAGGAATTAAAATGGTTAAAATATTTCTTTTGTGACAAAAGTAAAACGTCTTTATCTCTAGCTTTCTTTAGCACTGTGTACATGCATACAGTCACTTCCCCATCGATGCAAACTCTCCCGATGCAAACCCCTCCCGCGCGCAAAATTATGCATATATCTGTTTGTTCTTGTGTGTGCTTGTGCAAAATATTCTTTAAAAAAGAAACAGTTACACTGTTTTTTTTGTTTTATTTTGTAATTTATATTTTGGCAACCATTGCGATGTAGTTACGGATTATGTTTAGAACATACTTTTAGGATTCATTCCTAATTTTTATGGAGACCCCGCCGGAAATTAAAGCATCAGCAGTAGAGAATGTTGAAAGATAAAACTCACAAATACATAGTAATGTATATTCAGTAAAATCTTTAACATTTGGCACGAAATCTTCATTCCGGAATATTGTTTGACTCTAGGTCTCGTTTGGGTATCAATTTTACAAATAGTTCATCATCAATTACTTCTAAAAATATAGAAAATGAATTCTACAATTTTATTGTGTTAAGGAATTATGATTACTTTTGGCAAAGAGAGATTCTTATAAAAACAATTATTCTTGTTTACGATAGTTAAACCTTTCTCTCTTTTGGAAATATATAATAATAAAGGAGAAGTCTTCACTATTACCTTCTCTGACAATATCCAAAATATCTAATTCGTATGTATAATAAAATATCGTTCTAAAACAATAAATATATGATATACTCAGATATAGGAGTTCCTACAAATAAATATTATAAATACTAAGTTTTATTATTTGCACGAAACTATGTATTATGAAAATTGTAAATAAAATATTTAACTAAGTCTGGAATTATAGGTGCCATTTTTTTTTATATTGAGAGCACTTTGGTGGCTGAAACAAAGCAACAGAAATGTTCTTTTCCGAAAGCAGAGATATTTTCATAGGAAAATATTCCATAAATACAAATTACGTTAAAATACCAACTTACAGAAAGAGCTAAGGATAGAGGCAACTATCAAATTATTACATAAATATGTCTTATGTCTCAAAACCGTCTCGAAACTTTACTGTAATAAGTATCTATAATGTAGAAATTACCGGTAAAATGTTTCAGCTCTGAGTAACTGACAAGAACGACTGGCTACTGCAAGAAAACAGGTGGAGTAAGTAACACTTATAAGTAACTCCAAAAGTAATGTATACAAAACTGTTCAATGTCATTGAAGAAATATTTATTGAGCATTTGTCATTCACAGATTTGTCTGTTCTAATTGTGAGAATGATTTTTTTCTATTTTACCATCTTAGTTTAAATCATAGAGTTTAATTAAAAAGCTTTTTCATTACTACTATTGGATTCAAATTTTGGCAGAAGGCCAGCAAGTTGGGGCCGTGGTACGTCAATAACATCGACCTCAGGGATCAACTGGTACTTATTTTATCGACCCCAAAAGGATGAAGGGCAAAGTCGACCTCGGCCGAATTTGAACTCAGAACGTAAGGACAGACAAAATGACAGCAGGCATTTTGCCCGGAGTGCTAACGACTCTGTCATGTGACTGAGGTTTGTGCGGCATGGCACTATAACCAAACTACAATCAATGCTTAAGTGCAAACCATATTCAGTTGTTTATAGAATTTCCTTTCGTTCTTCTCGAAGAGTCTATTCTGTTCCCCATTATTATTTGCTTATTTTTACCTGATATTTCTTTGATTCTTTATCAGAGTTGTTCCTATTTAACTACTTGCAATCCTTTTAATCTTCCATTGTACTTCCTTTGCGGTCCGTTACAGTGACATTCTCTCAACCTCTTCTTTCCTATAATTGCATTTTACCGTTCCATGTCTCCCCTAAGCTGTCCTATTTGATTCTCAAACCATCTTTCACCATGAGGCTTTGTCTATTGTTTTTCTTCTACTTTTAACTCCAAGAGTTTGCACAGCGACAGAGGCAGCGCAGAATGTAAGGTCGTTTAGATCTCTTATATTTTCGATGTAGTTTTCGTTAACAGTTCGTCCATCTTTTTCACAACTTTATATTGTTTTCATGTTTCGTTTCCTCTCAGATTTAGTACTCTCTTTCTTACACTATTTAACTTTATTCAAGTGTAGTAGTAAGCATTTTTTTCTTCCTTTGTAACACTATCCTTTCACAAAGTAAAATTTACCATCATCCGATCAACTGTTTCTTTTCTGTTGATTTATAGATTCCTCTTCTAATCCTTGTTTCTGTTTTACTTTTTGTTCGTATTCAGTGTAGTCACGTACACATTCTTTCACTACTGTGATCTCCTACAATTCCAAGTGGAATAGCCACTGCCTTTACATACATGATAAGGTTTTCTTGATCTGGAAGCCTTTGCTCCGTGATAGGGACATGTCTTTTTCTCTTCAGATTTTATGCATTTTCCCGGTATCTTGTTTTGATAGGGTCGCCTGTGTAATAGCATTCCATTACAGTTCTGTTGTCGTTTTGAGTCGATTTTTCTCTTAATTCTTCTAACAGTACTTGGATAACGATCTGGTTCACCCGGCTGCACAGTGGACACTTGCTGTGCGAAAGATTGTTCCTCGGTGTTCGGGTCTCATGAACGCAGTTGCGATGACCTTTATTTGGTATTAGAATAAAAAAAGAGGGTTCTATTTGTGAGGTGATACACCCAGTGATATTATCGAGACACAATCTCTAAGGGGTTACCATCCAAGGCTAAAGAAATCTTCATGTAGATTTATCCCTATGGAGACCTGATCTGCTTTTTGTTCTTGAGATATTCCTAATTATTATTATTACTGCTGTCTTGTGATTCAAATTTACGATATCAATTAAGGTGATAGCGAAATGACGAGTGTCATGTACCTGAGTAAATAAGATACGCGGACACATATAATCTTTTCTATTAAAGGCACAAGGCCTGAAATTTTGGGGGAGGGGCTAAGTCGATTGCATCGACCCCAGTACGCAACTAGTACTTAATTTATCGACCCCAGTACTCAACTAGTACTTAATTTATCGACCCCAGTACTCAACTAGTACTTAATTTATCGACCCCAGTACTCAACTAGTACTTAATTTATCGACCCCAGTACTCAACTAGTACTTAATTTATCGACCCCGGAAGGATGAAAGGCAAAGTCGACCTCGGTGAAATTTGAACTCAGAACATAGCGACGGGCGAAATGCTGCTAAGCATTTCGTACAGCGCGCTAACGATTCTGTCAGCTCACCGCCTTAACGCGGACACATATAATGACAAGGAAAGAAGATAAAAAAGGAAATGAAACAGAGAAAGACGGTATTAATGCATGTATGCTTCGCTGCGGGAGAATATACCATGAAATGTGGAGGAGTGGTGGTTGAGTGGGCGCATAGAACGCAAGTAAAGGCGATGAATTGTGTTGCTGAACAAGAAAGATTTGAATATGTCGTATATATCTTTTTTATCTTTTATCTTTCACTTATTTCAGTCAAGTCATTTTGCTGCAACCATACTGAAGCACTGCCTTGAAGGGATTTTTAGTCGAAAAATGGAACCCAGGACTTACCATTTTAAACCCTAGTACGTATTTTATCGGTTCTTTCTGACTATTTCATTACACCATGGATATTCTTTTAAGAAACAGATTGTACTTTGGGATTTTTTAAAATCCTCTTTGAGTTATAACAGCTGTGCACATTTGGGAGTGTCTGAATTATTTCTGTTTATTACGTCGCACAAAATATCCAAGTGCATCTGTAGTTACTTTGAACATTGTCGTTTCTAATAATCGTTCCAAATTTTTCTATGTCTCTTCACATTGGCGCTGCATTGATTTCACTTTCATTTGTACCTAGTTCTTAATGAAATCATTTTCAATTGCAGTAGAACGGTTTGTTTTATTCAAAGAAGCGCCGTCGATTTTAGTAACGACGGATTATTAGTGATTTTAGCAAAGATATCTTCATTTATGCGTTCATTGTTTTCAAGCACTTCGTGCTTTGTGTGTGTGTGTGTGTGTGTGTGTGTGTGTGTGTGTGTGTGTGTGTGTGTGCGTGTGTGTGTGTGCGTATGTATGTCGCATTACTGTCACTTTTACTATTTTTCATTTCTGTCTATTTGTTGCTAATTTTTATTAACAATTGAGAAATCTTTTCTTTTATTTTCTATGTTCTTATCTATGTTTATCACGCTGTTTGCTTCGGTTTACATAATCCTATATAAGTAATACTGTGGTAGTGCCTACTTTCCTTTGTGATTATTGGGACTGCTGCATAGATTATTTCGTTTATTTCAGTGATATTGATGTTTGCATTTGTTTTCAGAATGTCTACAATGGTTAGATGTTTCCTTTTCTCCTTGTTATTACGATTTATCGTTGTTTTATCTATGGGAGTCTCTTGTTTTACCGTACAGAAATATATTCTATTTTAATTCTTTAGAACATTTGCTTCCATAAATCTTTTTTCTACATTCGCTTTCATTTATAATTTATTTGCATTTTTCTGCTTCGATTTTTCTTTTTATTATCATGTTGTGTGTTAGTGTTTGATACTAATGTTTTGTCTTATTTTGCTAATTTTGAATGTGCTCTTTATGTCCTTAGAGTTCATAGGCTTGATGTTTTCTCGTTTGTTCACATTTATGTTGTTTGATTTTTCAGGTCTATATTTTTCTTAGGTCTTTTCTTGTTTAAATATTCTATATTAATGCCCCCATATTTTGTTGCATTTGAGGGTGAATGTTCACAAATTGCATAGTCTGGTGGGATTCAATTACTATTTCAGATCAGAATTATCGTCTATCCGTATATTATATGTATGTATTGCAATTTTCGTTTAGAAGCAGAAAATAATTATAAAATATGCATTAATTATGGGATTGTATAATCCACATATTGGTTTTAGATTTATATTTGTGTAACTTGAGTAGTGAGGTGTAACAATTTCTTAAACTGCTCTCAACTTCATTGGGAGCATATTTGTATATTTTTGGTGATGGGGTACATTTCACGCTTTATATGTCGTAAATTCTATGTCTCAAGCTCAGACTGCACAGTCTTTTAACGTTAGATGAGATGATATGGTTTTATTTGTAGTGTATAGCACTCATCATATGCTGAATTTTTCAGTTGCTGCTTTGATAAATGCTCAGTTAGTGTGTGTGCACATGCTGACACTTAATATTAAAAGCTTTACAATTTCATTCGTATGTTGATTCATGACTAACACAAAATTGCTTTAAAATTTCGAGGTACTTAGATAGTTATGTCTTGTATTGAAAGAATTGAAAAAGATGATAATGAAAATAATAATAATAGCAGCAACAACGACGACGATTATGATGATGATGATGATGAAAATGCCCTAATGCAGTTTCAGACAGTGGCTCTCATGGCTTCTGATCTTAAATGATTGGAAGAGTCATTATGTACATTGTTTTGTCTTGGTATAAGAGATGGGTTACAGCAAATATTCTGCTCAATACCACAGATTTGCTTGTCAGTTGCTTGACGTTAACCGGTTGAGAATGTCCCTTGTGGTTGACGATATGCGCATCTCCGATCACGAGCAGAAGTAGTGGTGGAGCATCATAGCCATGTGTTGAGAGAAATTCTTTGGGGTTTGGATAATTGACCTTTGAAAACATGGGTGTTTTGTTCAACATCCTTAAACAATCCTTATTCAGGGACCTTTTGAGCAAGATGGGTTACTCAACCTGAAGAAAATTCTAAATGGGCTCCACCTGCAAGGTCATGCGCTGTTTATCTTGATATGAGATCAAGATGTCACACACATATAGTTGTGATGCATGTACCTAGTGTACCCTTAGCAGACGTGTAGACCGATATATATTTTACCGAGTGTCACTTTGATGGCATGCACTGCTCTCTTACTCAATAGTAATGATAAGGAGCATAAAGCTATAATTATGAGCCCAATGTAAGGAAAGCTTGCTAGTGACAGTTAGGAACGAGGGAGTAATGAGTGCATCCAAAATGGCGCTCCAATCGCCCACTAACACTAAAAAGCGAGAAGTCCCTACAAAAGCCGCCAGGCGGCTGCCTCGCTCCAGTCCGTGCGTACACTGCGACCAGTCTAAAAGCACTGCCTCCGTTATCGTTCACGTCCAGGACCACCGACTTACCTTCCGGGTCCAGGAAGACCGACCGTATCTCAAGTTCCAGGCCTTTTCTGAACAACACTTCCCTCTCACCCATTTCCAGTCGATTAAGAGATGCGAAAATCTCAAATCATCGAAAATGAGAGCCAAGGTCTGTGTGTCCGCTATCCCGGTCTCACTGACGGCTATTACATCCACACTTAGCCACCTGACGTCGTTACGCAGGCGTCCTTGCTTCGACGACGATCCCAGGCCACGTACATTTATACAGCCCACTTTAAAAACTGCAATGCTGGCCAGGAAGTAAAGAAGAGCTTAATGCTCGTATAATTCTCTAATGTCATTCACACCGTCATTAGGCTCTCCGGTACGCTAAAAGTGTTGGGGCTGCAGTCACCCCCTCTGTTTCAATGATCTCCTTTTGTGCTATGTGAGCCATCAGCTTTCCATCGGCCCTCCTCACAAGCACGAAATTCTGCTGCTGCGCGGATGTTTGTTGTTGCATTAACATTATCCTTTTTAAAGTTTGCTGTGTGTTTCATTCTGTTGTGGGTGTTTGTGATGGTGTTGATGATTGTGGTGCTTGTAGTGTTGATGTTGTTATCAGTGTGTCTGTGTTTGCCGTTTCTTAGATTTCTCCCTTTTTCCTGTGTCTCTTTCTTGGCTTTTTTGCCTTTTAGGCTTCCCCCTCATCATCACTTGGATGCGTGGAGGAGTCCGCGCCTTGTGTGTTTTCTTCTCGTATTGTTTGTTCTGTTGTTGTTCCTACTACTATAGCTTCTGCCACTGCTGCTAGTGCTACTCCTACTGTCACCTTCACTGTAACACCTGCTATTTTGTCTCCTTGGGTTCTTTCTTTTCCCCTGCCCTTCTGTTTTTGTTGTTGTTGTTGTTCTGGTTCAGAAAACCCGTAAGTGACCCGTTGAACCCTAATCATGGAACCTCGGCCTTCTGTGCTCCGCGATTACCCTGGGACTTTCTCTAACTGCTTCACGTCGAGAAGTAGTCCCAATCCATTTCTCTCTCCTCGATCTTTTCACAATCAGGAGATTCTCTAGCCCTCTATACAAAACAGGCGAGAATCCACCATAAATCCAGGCCTGCTGGTTCTCCAGGTACCATAATTCGTACCACCCTTCTTCCCATGTACGTTATAAAGAAGGAGATTTCCACGATGTTACGTGTGTTCACCGAGCTCTGTATCGCCTGCCCCTCGGTCTTAAAAAGAACCTCTACTCCGCTGTACTGCCTCGCTCTCGTCATATGTTTTACAAGACTTTTCCCACCTGGTCGCGTTTAGCGTTTTCGAGTTTCCTTGTTTTTGTGTTCACCCACCTGTAGACTGTTTGGTTGTAGCTTCAAGCACGTCACTTGGAGGCGACAGTTCTGCCTTCTTTCCCTTCATTTTCATATAGTCTGCTGCCTTATTTAGTTTTTCTATTTTATTCTGCAATGAGATGTTAACCAATTCCTTAGAAGCTGCGATATTTGCAAAAGTTTCTTTCCTGCCGCTTACTCCATTTTTATTAGATTCTTCGTAATTGTTTTCAATGTTGTTCCACGTGCTGCTACAATTTCCATGTAGTGAAGAAGACTACAACAGCAACAGTAGCAGGGGTGGGGTACTGGTAAGGGTGGTAGTAGGGCCTCAGATTCCTCTGCTATTATAATAGTAGCAGTTGTAGTATTATTGTAGTATTAGTAGTATTTAGTACCAGCAGTTTCAGCATATTATTATTATTTTATCTTTTTTATTATCACCATCACCACCACTACCATTGTTGGAGGAAATAGTAGGGCAGCAGTTTGGTGAATAGATCATACCTACAGGTCTTTAAATAGATTCGGCAGATGATGGAGAGGTCAGCCATAGAGACAAAAGAATCCTCGCACCCTTCGGGTCAGCAGAGGTCAAATGTGTTCACTACTATCAATGGCCGCTGACAGCGCTGTCTCGAAAAGAAGCAATTCAACCTGTTCTATTTGTAATTACTGGTAGAAAAAAATGATAATGGTAATACACACACATACGCACACACACATATATATATACTGAATTCAAATGTGTTGTTGCAATAAAAGGTGAGTTTACGTATTTGGGTAATATATTAAAGTTTTAAAGTTTTCTTCAGATGTTCGTTTGTCTGTCCATTTGGAGAATGCAGTAGGACTTTTACAATGAAAAGGATGTTTACATTTTCGAATATTCAGGGAGAGTCAAAAGGAAAAGAAAACAAGTTTTTGATAGTAAAGTTTTAAGATTTACTACATATGGTCTTTTGTATGACCGCACAGAGAGAAATGGTAGTGTTTCTGAGAATAAAAAGGAGGATCGTTTGTGTGTTCGAAAGCTGTAGGTATGTAAGTTACCTAACTTATTTTATTTTGAGGGAGAGTTAAAATATTCACAGGGATTTGTAGATATTCCAGTCTTCGGGAATAGTTGGAGGAAGAGATGTTCACCTTGTTGGATTTTTGAATTTCTGAATTTTTCTTTTGTAATATTTCTTTTCTTTTTAAAAGTTTTGCTGTGGTTTATACAGTTGTAGTTGTGCAGTATGTATATATTGGCAGGTGTTCGTTTGTATGTCTGTTCAGAGACAGCTGGTGCTTTTTTACAATAAAAAAGATGTTTACATTTTCGAATATTCAGGGAAAATGGAACCAAAAGAAAAGGGAGGGAAAATATTTTTCACAGAAAATTGTAGATTTGAAGTTTTTAAAATTTACTGAAGATGATCTTTTGTCTGTCTGAACATTATTATTATTATTATTATTATTATTATTATTATTATTATTATTATTATTATTATTAATTGTTGTTGTTGTCTTTGCACAACTTCTAACACTGGAGATGTACTACGGTACCAGCTGTTCACTATTAGTGAACTAAGGTAACACCCCTTAGTTTTCGAGCACCATCCGGAATATCTGAGCTCGATAAAATCATTTGTATAGTTGCCGTCAAACTCTCAATAATTTCTTTTTCAGTCTTAGCGAATAGCTTTAGGTCATCCATAAACGACAGGTTGTTAACCTTCACCCTTCCTAGAATGTACTCCACACGCATCTTTCTTAAAACGATCGTGAGTGGCAGTATGCAGACAACAAATAGGAGAGGCGACAGACTGTCCCCTTGAAAGATTCCTCTTTTGATATTTACCTCTCCCAGCTTATCTCCCCATGCTGTGAGTTCAGTTCGCCACGTTGTCATTGAGTTTTGTATTAATTTCAGGATATTGTGGGAGACCCTAAGCAGTTAAAGGCATTCAATAATCCACGAGTGTGGGACCATGTCCTATGCTTTCCTGTAGTCCAACCACGCCATCGCCAAATTTTTGTGTTTCTTCTTGCAATCAGCCAAGATAGTTTTATCGATTAGTAATTGATCATTTGTTCCTCTGCTCTTACGTCTCCACCCTTTTTGTTCCACTGGTAGCAAATCGTTCTCAACTAGGTACGTATGGATGCTATTTGGTATGATGCCCGTCATCAGTTTCCACAGCAGTGGCAAACAAGATATTGGTTGGAAGTCTCCAACTGTATTCCCTTTGCTTGGGTCCTTCTTCATTTTGTAATCCAGGCTGGTACTTGGATGTCACTACTCACTATTTCGTCCATCTTCCTCGCAATTCTCCTGTTCAGTGCTGTCAAGTTTATTACTATTATTATTATTATTATTATTATAGACGCCGCACAGTATACAATATCGTGAGGTTGTTAATTGAACATATTGTGTCTACCTGGGGGTTTGTACTGTTTGTCAAGTCACAAGGACCTCAGACAGCTAGTACTCTACGCAATATGCGTGCAGTTCCAAGCCATGCCGACTTTTGCAATACACTTAAATTGTAGTGTGTTTCTAAAGTTTACAGATGTTTTTTTTTCACATTGGGTGGTATTGATGGTTTTTTAAAAACAGATTGGGTATATTATTACTATTACTACTACTACTACTACTACTACTACTACTACTACTACTACTACTACTACTACTACTACTACATGCTTGCCTAATCAAATTTAGTTTGTCCTTTTTATGTTATAATCTATTAGACGAATAATAATAATAATAATAATAATAATAATAATAATAATAATAATAATAATATTGATAATTACTACTACTACTACTAGTAGTAGTAGATGCCTGCCTAATCAAATTTAGTTTGTCCTTTTTTATGTTATAATTTATTAGACGAATAACTAGAGATCGATTAAAACAACTACCATGTTTCCACCACATTTCTTGACTTGTGTCAATATGCAAAATCCCTTTTTTCTCCCCCACTTCCTCCTCCTCCTCCTCCTCCTCCTCCTCCTCATCATCATCATCATCATCATCATCATCATCTTGCTCCTTGTCTTTCTCTTTCTCCTTCTTTTAATTATATATTAATACTCATACGATAAATTAAACTCGTTTCTCTACGCGAAACATTTGTGGCAAACATAATCAATGTTGTGGATGAACGTACGTTTAATGGATGACTGATATTGATACGAGTCTTGCCACTGAGAATGACAATATAAAACATTTTCATGTACACTGCATCGAGGATACGGGATTGAAGATCGATAAATATTTGCTTCGGTGACGAATATTTTTTTTTCTTTACGAATAGAAGAGAAAACGGACTGAAATGACTGGAAATAAAACGGCTAGCTTTTCATAATTTAGAGTTACATAGATGGGAAGGCTTATTCTACAAAAACAAGTATTTACCAATAACAGATTAATCAATAAACAAGACTCATGGGAAACAGAAAGGAAGAATTAACTACAAAAATTTACAAAGTTATCAATTTCATTCCAAAGATTTTTTTTTTCTCAAAGTAAGCATTAAGTATTAGATTCTTTCCAATGAGAAAATAAACGAAGAAAGAAAAATGTTATAATCGCATTTTGCTTTCCTTGAATTTTATTAATTTGGATGTGAGGTTTAAGCGTGAAATGTGAAAAAAAAAAAGAACAAACTATATTCTACCGATTAATTTAAAATTATCGTTAACAAATTACAGAAAATAATTATGGTTATAATCATTATTTTTGTTATTGCTGTTATTATCATCATCATCATCGTCATCATTATTATTAGTGCTATTATTATTATCCTCCTCCTCACCATTACTACTACTACTACTACTACTACTACTACTACTACTACTACTACTACTACTACTACTACTACTACTATTTCATATACGCACAACAGATTAAACTGTTGGAATAGAAGAATTCCTATCAAATGTCTATAACAAGTAACTTAGATGTCAAGAATCTTCCTAAGGTTCCTAACTGTCCCTAATAATACTGTCTTCTGAAGCTGTACCAAAGTAGCCTTTATGCCTATTTCCTCTATCCGTCTGTTGAAATCTTTAGGGATACCTCCTAATGGACTTATAACTACAGGGATACATTTTACTTGCACTTTCCATAGCCTGTAACCTTAGGTATCCACTAGCTTTCCTGGTTATATTTCTTGTCCGAAAGTGGCAAACTTTCTGTAGAAGTTTTACAGGATATTCTATTTGAATCTACGAATCTCCTTCAACCATTTGTCTATATCTTTGCTTACAGTTTCCGATACACCAATGATTATTATTATTATTGTTATTATTATTATTATTATTATTATTATTATTATTATTATTATTATTATTGAGTGAGAGAGCAGTGCATACCATCAAAGTAACACTGGGGTATAAATATATGAAGCCCAGTTTACCCATCATGACTACCCGTCTGATAAGAGTACACCAGGCACAAGAAAGAAGGAAAAAAACAACATAATGATAATAATAATAAATACCCTACAATTTAGATGTATACTACAATCGAGATGTGTTGCAAAAGTCGGCATTACTTGGAAAGTGCACGCATATTGCGTGAAGTACTGTCTTTCTGAGGTCCTTGTTGTGACTAGACAAACAATACAAAACCCGGTAGACACAATATCTTCAATAAACAACCTCACGCTATTGTATACTGAGCGACGTCTATAATAATAATGATAGTAGTAGTAGTAGTAGTAGTAGTAGTAGTAGTAGTAGTAGTAGTAGTAGTAGTAGTAGTAGTAATAATGATAATAATAATAATAATAATAATAACAATAATAATAATAATAATAATAATAAAAATCCCAATGCACTACCAGGCAGTGGCTCTCATGATTTAACTAATTGGAAGTTTTTTCATGTACATATTTTGACTTGGTGTATAAGGCTACAACAAATATTCTGCTCAATACAATAGATTTGCTTGTCACCTTAACTAGTTGAGCATACCCATTAG
Source organism: Octopus bimaculoides (assembly GCF_046866305.1). Classification (NCBI taxonomy): domain Eukaryota; kingdom Metazoa; phylum Mollusca; class Cephalopoda; order Octopoda; family Octopodidae; genus Octopus; species Octopus bimaculoides. The sequence goes on from NC_142929.1 coordinate 114,162,500, forward strand.
TGGCTGGTGATATGTGAATCTCTGATCATGGGCAGGGATAGTGGTGGAGCATCATAGTTATGTATTGAGAGGAATTCTTTTGAGCTTGAATAATTCACCTCTGGAAATATGGGTGTTTCTTTGAATATCCTTAAACAAGAGAATATACTACCATTACTACCATGATTATTATTATTATTATTATTATTATTATTATCATCATCATCATCATCATCATCATCATCATCATCATTATTCAATAACTATTTCATGCTAAATTTATTACCGAGATGTTATTCTGAAGTCAAGAGCCAACAAGCTTCTTCAAATTTTAAGATTCCTTCTTAAGATTCTTACAGAATGCATGATGTCACTTTCGTGCATGTCAAAAACAAAGATTTCAATTCCAGTATCATTTAGCATATTATGTAGCAGTTTGGGTGTTTGAGGTAGTCAACGTTCAAATGGAATTTTGAAGAGTTCGCGTATAATGGTGATTGAGAACACAGTCGACGTTTACCGAAGCAAGGTTAAAAAGACAGCGATGGCGACGAAGAAAAAATTCCTTGTGAAATGGCTACCTCAATCGAACAAATAATGGAATCACTCCTTCAACGTCAGCAGAATCAATTTTCAGTCAGCACAACTTTACTTAATTGAATTGCTAACACAAAAGTTATCAATCAACACAAATAGTGATAAAGCACAGTTACTGTCTAGTTCCATTACGGAATTTAATTTTGACCCTCTTGCGGATATTAGTTTCGAGTTATGGTTTTCACGTTTTCAAGAGTTTTTTTTCGAGTTGGCTGTTCTAATCTCGATGATCCAGCTAAAGTCAGATTGCTATTGACAAACTTGAGAATAACGAGCATACCAAATATATTAACTATATTTTTCCAAGAAAATTTCGAGACATCACTTTTAACGAAACCATCGGAATACTCAGGAAGATTTTGGACTGCTTTCTTTTTGTCTCATATTAACAATAATCGTTTTAAAATAATGACGTCAGAACAAGATAACCTTATCAGTTATACTGGTAGAAGGAAACGTTAGAGCGAGCGTTTCAATTTATATTCATTAACTGACAAACAATTTAAGTGTTTGATATTTTGGTGGGTCTCCAATCACCATCAAATGCAAATGTTCACGATAAACATTTATTGCAGATGGAGCAACGACCTAAAATGATTATACAACAGAGCAGTGAAGAGTGCCAAATGTTAATAAACTTGAAGCACGACACAAAAATTATTGGAAACAGTGACAAAATGACAAGTTTCCAATCACTAAATCAAGTAGAAACTAATAACCCTAAATTACTGTTCTATAGGCAAAACCATAAAACATTACGAAAATGTTTACCTCTACGAGCAACAAGCTTGTTCATAAGGAAGGTTTCTGCTTGCCTCATCGTCCCAGCGATTTTCTAAGTCTCCGGCACGTTGCAAAGAAATCAGTTTACTATGGTTTATGCCAATTTCAACGTTTATTTTCACAAAATTGTATTTAATTGTATTAATAAGTGATGTTCCAGTGTTAAACTACAGTTAGATTGCAGCCTCTGATATTTCATTAATTCCTTGCATGGTTATCCATAAAAACATGAGACTGAACATATTGCTAAAAATGCTTCTGAGGATAATTTGAAGCTTATTGGTAAGATTAAATGTTCAGGACATTTTAATTTAAATGTTTTCAATGAAACGTTTTATATGACAAATCGTCATGAATTAGATTTACTTGGTTTAGAATGTATTACTCAACTAGACTTACGTTGTTGAAACATTGAACTTTGGTTGCTTACCATCAAATGCATCGAGTCTCTCTACCAATAATTAATTCCATGTTGTACCATCCGAATCTTCTAAAGCCTGATTTAAGGCCTGTACTTAAGCTCCTCACACCTGTTCAATATGTATTCCGATCTCAAGTCTATAAAATGTTAGATCTCCTTACACAGTCAAACGTAATAAAATCCTTAAACAACCCTTGTTCAGGGACAGTTTGAAAGGAATAGGCTACTAGACCTGAAGATAATTCTAACTGGACCCGCCTGCAAGGTTATGTGCTATTTATCTTGATATGAGTTCACCATGTCGCGCACATTTGGTTGTGTAGCATGTGTCTGGTGTAGCCTTATCTGACGGATAGTCATGGTGGGATTATTGGGCTTCGTATCTTTGTATCCCGTTGTCACTTTGATGGCATGCGCTATCCCCCCTCTCTCTCTCATTCAATAATAATAACAATAACACTACTACCACTACTACTACTACTACTACTACTACTACTACTACTACTACTACTACTACTACTATTACTACTACTACTATTACTACTACTACTGCTGCTATAACAACAACTACTACTACTACTATCACTACTACTACTACTGCTGCTGCTATAATAATAACAGCAACAACAACAACAACTACTACTACTACTACTATTACTACTACTGCTACTACTATTACTACTACTGCTACTGCTGCTGCTGCTATAACAACAACAACAACTACTACTACTACTACTACTACTACTACTACTACTACTAAAATAACAATAATACCAATAACTGGGCCACACATGCAAGATCGATCGTTGCTTATCTTGATATGAGATCACCATAACATGCACATGTGCTTGTGATCCTTGTGTCTGGTGTACTCTTATGAGATGGATGGTCATGATAGGTATATTGCGTTTCGCATATTTGTATACAAGTGTCTTTAGATGACATGCACTGCTCTCAATTGATAATAATATATTGCATTATAACTTTCTTTTTTTTAAGAGGTACACTTTAAAATAGAAATTCACATAAATTTTCATACGTGAAGATTATTTTTCGAGAGAACAGTCTTTTCAAAATATGGTATTTCGAAAGATATTAATCATAATGCAAATTAAGATATTTTTGTCCTTAAATAGATTAAACGAAAAATAAATTATATGATTCGTTTGAAAAATTACATCAAAGCCGCTTAATCTATTACTTGCATTGTATCATCAATAGGATGCATTGTATCATATAAATTATAAACTATAAATACATTTTGATGCTGAATTGCATTTGAAGCAAATGTGAGTAAGGAGATCACCGTTTTCAATGATTTCAGTGTGTATTCACGCATGCTTGTACATAAACATATTCATGAATATACATACGTATGTACATGTATGTGGAGGCGCAATGGCCCAGTGGTTAGGGCAGCGGACTCGCGGTCATAGGATCGCAGTTCCGATTCCCAGACCGGGCGTTGTGAACGAAAACGGTTCATTTTGGTTTGACGGGCAACATTTTTCATTGATGTTTTATGCAGTGTTTTTGGTACGGAAACACTTTAAAACTTCGTATCCTTGTATATTTTGTCTTATAGAACAGATAAAAATATTTGTATTCGAAGTTATTTCATGTTAAAAGTTGTCGTATTTCGGTAATTTCAACCAATCACTGACGTCTATTGAGGTGAAAACAATTACTGCCGTAAGAATGTAAACAACATTTTCTAACGGTGTTACGGGATCTTTTCCCTTGAATAAAATTAGTGCCGTTGTTTGTCGACAACTATCCGTGTTACTGTTATTTATGACATTATTGGTGCGTTTGTACTGGTTTTAGCTTTATGGTTTTAGGGTTAGGGTTCGGGTTTTAGAGTTAGGGTTAGTTTTAGGATTACGGTTAGGGTTATGATTATTTTTGCCATAACCTCACTCATAACCCTAACCCTAACCCTAACCCCAACTCTAACCCTAAAACCCTAACCCTAACTCTAAAACCCGAATCCTAACCCAAACGCACGAACGATGTTATAAATAACTACCGCCGATAGTTACCGTTAGAATATGTTGTTTACATTCTTACGGCAGTAATTGTTTTCACCTCAAAAGACGTCAGTGATTTTGTTAAAAAGGCTAAAAGAAAAAGATGCTTTATATGACACATTCTACCAGTATCCCAAGTTTGAAAGTGTTTCGTTAAGAAAACAAGTGTTGCCCGTCAAACCAAAAGGATCCGCGAAAACACCTAAAGCTCCAAGAGGCTCCGGCAGGGGATGGTGGTGGCAAACCCTGCTGTACTCTTCCACCACAACTTTCTCTCACTCTTACTTCCTGTTTCTGTTGAACCTGTAATTCAAAGGGTCAGCCTTGTCACACTGTGTCACGCTGAATATCCCCGAGAACTACGTTAAGGGTACACGTGTCTGTGGAGTGCTCAGCCACGTGCACGTTAATTTCACGAGCAGGCTGTTCCGTTGATCGGTTCAACTGGAACCCACGACGTCGTAAACGACGGAGTGCCAACAACAACAATAATGTGCATGTATATACACACACTCAGGTACTCACACACACACACACACACACACACACACATATATATATATATATATATATACACATACATAGATACATACATACATAGAGAGAGAGAGAGAGAGAGAGAGATAGAGAGAGAGAGACAGACAGAGAAAAGAGATACATGTAAGTGAGCATTGAAAGTAGCCATCAAGGCATATTCTTGGAGGTGTACGTGTTTAATAACAGGTTGACTCTCCGCCACTCGTTCAAAATTTCGTAGGTCCGAAAGTTACTTGACGTTACTGTCTATATTAACCGTTTTCTCTCCCATGTCTTCCAATACCGCTTTCTTCAAATTCACCGGTTCCCACCCTTGCTTTGATGTTTCTTGCTCTCACACCACCTACACTTACCTCACCATCATCTCCTCCCAGTTCCTCAAAACTCCAGTGTATCTATTGTAAGGCTAACTTCTTTTCGGTTCATTCATACAAGGAGATAACCCACCCACCCATATCTAAGCTGTTTTCTCTAACATCGGTGTCGTGGATGGCACTTTCACGCTTACAAGCGCCTTCCTGCTTGTTCCTCCACATTGCCACATTATCACATTACCCAGTAACTGTCTTTTGCTTTCCCTTCAACACGGTATCTACCGATAATTGCCTCCAGTGGCATCCATCCATCCATCCATCCATCCATCCATCCATCCATCCGGCCATCCATCCATCCATCCAGCCAGCCAGCCAGCCAGCCAGCCAGCCACCAGCCAGCCAGCCATACATGTATATACATACATACATGCACGCACACACAAATCCACATTATCATTACACTTTAATGCTTGAATTGACCAACATTGAGCAGAATATCTTTTACTAATATCTTACGAAAAATAACGAATAAACAAGTTAACTGAAGAATGCAACCGGAAAATGATACAGCATTTAAAGATAAATAGGGGAGTTAACATTGTGGTGTTGAGTTCTTTCTTCGTTTATACTAACTTTACATAGTCACTGACTCCCCACACTTGCATACACTAATTAGTATACCCGTGCCGTAAGAATTGACAGCATTCCTAAAGAAATTAGCTGCAAATGGGATTTAATATAAGCATCGATATAACATACATCCCATATATATAATATGGACTTTTATACTTATATTATTAAATTTGTTATCGAAATTATGTTGACGCATATGATTTAAATAAAATAAAATATGAGGTAAAGTTACATATAAATTGTTTCAAGCTTTTATTAGAGTTAAAATAATAAAAAATTCTTATTTGTTGAAGATTTCACCAAATAATATTTTATTAAATCACTTGTGAACCTGAGCCGTCAAAAACGAATGCCATTCGCACACAACATTCATACGCCAAGGAAGCGAAAAGAGTTTGCAGTGTTGTTGCACACTGTTCCACAGGTGGATGCTATCCTAAATAAAATCTTTCGAAAAATGATCGATACTAAAAAGAGTTCAATTCAAAGAATTCTCTCCCCTCCCTCTCACTCTCCTCTCCCTTCTCTCTCTCTCCCTATATATAAACACACACGTGCAAACACACAAACACACAACCACACACACACACAAACACACACACACACACACACACACACACACACACACGTACATCTTACCTGCTTCGGTCATTATACTACGCCCGTGCAAGGTCATTGTCTGGAAAAATGCTAGCTGATCATATCTACGGTAGTATTTGACTTATCGATCTCAGTTTGTTGCTCATTAGATTACATATGCAAAACTATGTAGAAGCAAACACATAAACAGACACATTCACTCATTCCACATATATATGCATAAAAGCTCCAGAGAGCAGGGTTAGAGCGAATATGTATATGCCTATACAGAGAATGAGAGAGAGAGAGAGAGAGAGAGAGAGAGTGGTAAATAGATAGATAGATAGATAGATATATAGATAAATAGAAAGTTAGATAAATCGATGGATATATAGGTAGATACATAGATAGATGAATGAATGTATATATATATATATATATATATATATATGTGTGTGTGTGTGTGTGTGTGTATATGTATATATATATATATATATATATCCATATATATATATACAAATATATAAATACATATACATATATATATATATATATATATATAAATACATATACATATATATATATATATATATACATATATATAAATACATATACATATATATATATATATATATATATATATATATATATAATAGATAGATAGATGTATAGATAGATAGATAGATAGATAGACAGATAGACAGATATACATATATATATATATATATATGTATATATATATAGATAGATAGATAGATAGATAGATAGATAGATAGATAGATAGATAGATAGATAGATAGTGAGATATATAGGTACGTATTTAAGCGTAGAGATAAATACATTGATACATGATGTATAGCTATGGTCAATCATTTAACGAGATTATATTTTTCAGTTCGTAAGCAATATTAGAAATGAGATACAACGTAATATACAATTTATCAAAACTGTTTAATATAGTTATTACCTGAGTGTTCTGTCAAATTTTGTAAGGCTTTCATTCGTCTTGTTGAGAAAGAACTTTGGCAATCTTACGTAAAACACTCAATACGCCTACTTCATAATCCCGCAGTATTCCATGTGCTTGCTCGATCTGTCAGTGTGCATGTAACATTTCCAGCTACAGTGTTGTGAATTTGACTCAATTCTTTTCCCTTACAAGAAAAGACAGTTTATAGATATGAAAACGTTTTTACTAAGCATTTTCATGCTTCATATATAATTTTGTACATCTACGTTTTTGAAAATTGCTTTGGTTGATTTCACAAACCACTGCAATTCTAACTGCATATCGTATATTGTATTTGCAAACTTCACAACTACTGCAATACTATCTGTATGCCTAGGGTAAACAAAATTACTAATGTCTTCTACTCTGCTGTCATTCCAACATTAAAACTATCTTCTTCAGCTGTGAAACCTTTCTACAGTAAAAGAAATGAGGCTGTTGGATGACAGTTGTGAAACTGCTTAAAGGAAGACATCATGTATCAAACTAAAATTCGAACCGCTACGTAGTCACACGCTCTGATAGAAACAATATCGAAATCTTTATATATGACACAGATTTTAAAGATCATGTTAGCTAATAATCTCTTGGATAAGCTTTGCTGAAAAAGCAGAATAAGTAAACGTGTATATCATCATTATTAACTTGATATTTGGACAGTTTTGTGGCTTATAAACATCACGTACGTGGACAATGACTGATGTGTCAATTCTTCTTACTGACAAATCAGAACTATTAAATAAGTATTATCAGAACAATCTTGCAGAGAAATTCTAAGGTTTTATTGAAAGCTAAGTTTTTATGGAAAGCTAATATAAAATTTTACTGATTCGTTTACCGTAGTTTCAGCATCTCGCATACTACTAAGACCGGAGATTGCAATTGATGTAATAATATGTAAATTTTATATCAATATCTAGATGTCGACAGAAAATTTTAGGTTAATAACATTAATTCACAAGTAAGAGCAATTTATTGCCAATAGAGTGGAATTCTAAAGAGTGAAATTTGAAATATATATTTATATAAATACTCATAACGTCTGGCTTGTATTCAGATAAAATGAAATAAAAAATATACGTGCCTGAAATACGGGGTAAATATCAGTTCAGTTCATAGTTTTCTGAATATGGTTTTCTGTGTTTATGTATGTATGTATGTATGTATGTATGTATGTATGCATGCATGCGTATATTTATATGGAATCAAAGTATTACATAAAGAAGTTATTGGTATTACTGTTTATGACAGGTATTTAAAAAAGTCTAAAACTCTCAACGTAAATTGTTTTCCAAAACAAAGAAGCATTTACAGAATGACATCTGAATATTGCACTTTGTGTTCTTTCCATAATTAGTTTGAAATGCTTAGATGGCCTTTGAAGCGTGTCCCAAAACTGTGTAAACGACAGGTAAAAATGCAGCTCTCTTCGGAAGAAAGCTAGTTGTAGCAGGTGAATTCTCTGAGATACATCCATCTCTGAAATACATGTCAATTCTTCTTGTGCTCTTGTTGCATACAACAAGGAATTACACAATTTGCAGTAGTCATTTATTGCTATGTGGATATAAGCATTTAGAGAAATATCTAAGCCAAGGTTTCCATACCACGTTGATAAAAGGATACAGCTGCCTGCCTGTTACTCTATCAAAAGACTAACCCGTGCCTCCTCCAAAATGTGTTTAGTAACAGCCATGAAATTCCCCTCACATTCTCTCTCCGTTGTGTGTTGTATAATTATATATACATATATATATATATATATTTTCGACCGCACATTCTCAATGCATGTTTAGTTTATTCACTGGTTCGCTGCGCTACAGCACTCTGGGAACGATTTCTTCATAGCACTAGAAGTTAAAACACCTGAAAGTCATATACAGACGAGACGACTCTCCTGCAGTTCCATCTGGGAGTAATAAGTACTGATATTTTGCCACTTTTGTGGCTTGTCAACTCACATACTTGAATTGAACCGGGGACGAAGTGTATCACTAATCTATGACTATATACAAATAGTGGATGTGACTGCAGGCGAGTTGTCTCGCCTGTCGATGACTTTTATGTGTTTTCGTATTGTTATCAGTAAACAGCAACGGGGACAACTACTTTAGTCATGACAATCATGCTAAATGAACAAGGGATAAGCCTTTCTTTAAGTGCACAGAAATGGAAAATTCAATGTATTGGTAGCTGGATTGTCCATCTTCCAAACAGAATACCTTTCTTCAACCGAGACCTTCTCAGCAACTTTCCCTTTGACGCTTAGGTGAAAGAGAGTTTTACCATCATTCGTGAAAATCGCGCATGCTGAATAAAATGGGGGTGTTCCTGTTTTTCTCCACTATTCTCTTATAGCCGGTGTAAAGGACTTATTTTCCAATGGCTATTGTGAATCAATGTTCTGTGAATCAATATTCCTATTTAACGAATCTATTGACTTGACATTATACTGGCTTTATAGGTCACTTCAAGCATATTCTATTCTGCTTTCTAAAGTGCCACGAGGATGTCCTTATATATATATATATATATATATATATATATATATATATATATATATATATATATATAAATATATTCTTTCATTCTTTTACTTATTTCAGTCATTTAACTGCGGTCATGCTGGAGCACCACCTTAAGGTGTTTTAGTCGAACAAATGGAACCGTTAAACCGCTAAGTTACGGGAACGTAAACGCACCTACAATGGTTGTCAAGCGGTGATAGGGGTACAAACACAGACCCATAGACAAACACACACTAACACACTCCCCTCATATATATATATATATATATATATATATATATATTCTTTGTATTATTATTATTATTATATATATATATATATATATATATATATATATATATATATATATATATATATATATATATATATATATATATATATACTCAAGCTTTTACTTTTCCGTCTGCCAAATCCACTCTCAAGGTTTTGGTCGGCCGAGGTTATAGTAGAAGACACTTACCTAAGTTGCCACACCTGCGACTAAAAAGCGGTGACAGTGACTGCAAAGTCAATGTCATCCTTCTTATAACTCAGTTTACAAAGAAAGAAAGCAAGTGTTGAGATTATAAAAGCAAAGACACACTCCTCCGAAAAGCTTCTCGCCTTTGTTTTCTCATGAAGGATTTCTAATACCAAAATATTGTGGGGAGATAAATAAAGTCACTGGTAACACATTGATATCTTCGTTGCCTTCGATTTTTCAAAATTTATTTCTATTCCCCATTGCCCACTGTTATAGCCTTCGAATAACACCCTGTTTTATATATTACACACAATGCTTGAAACACGTTTCGTACTAAAAAGTATTGAGCAATCTATCATTTTTGTATTAAATTGGCTTTTTATATATGATTTGACGTATATATACACACTCACACAGACACAGACAAACGCAAATATACATGGAAAAGTATAAAAATGATGTAGAAATATTGTTTCGTGTCTTATAAGCATTAATTTTAAACGAGTAAAATATGTACTAAAATTTGAATAATTAAAACGTACTAAATTCTAAAAAATGTGTATTAATATGAACTGAAACGTAAGGCATATATAACTAATTGAATAGTTAATGTTCTTTCAAGTTAATAACACATGCAGTGTAAAAAAAAAATCATTAGCTAACGAAGTAGTTATGATATAAAATGAAGTATAAAATCTATTTCATATTTTTATTGATTGATCAGCATCATAATCGGCGTATATTTAGTGCAAAAATAATATTCCGACACTAGATTAAAAGCCATTCCTAAGTTCAATCAACATCAAGGCAAAAATCAATGAATGATAAACAGAGGTTGAATAGAATGAAGATGACGTTCAGAAGAAAGAACTGGTGGTAACTTGCTCCTTGTTTCCACTAGATAAACGTATGTTAATTTTAATTAATCTACTTAGAAGTGTTCGGGCTACTGGTCCAGTTGTTATCAACGCCGGTAGATTTAACGTTTTTAATGTCGAACCGGAGATTGAGACATTACTATGAAACTAGAAAGAAGTACAATAGAGGAGACAGCAGAGTCGGTCTACTGATGTCCTTTTCTGTAGTTATCTCTTTTTTTTTTTAATCCTGGATAATTGATTTATGTATCATTGATTTATAAATGAAATGTACCCAGTGTATAGCTGAGAGAATCATAGTTGAAATATCGATTCAATACACAATTATATAGAATATATATATTTGGGGTGGGGGAGAGTGTGAAGCCTTAGGTTTAGGCCGTCATTTTCACAGAGCTGCATGCTACATTTACCAGAAAATATAAGAAAGAGAAACTATGAACTCTTCTACAGCAAAACCAGCTTTGGTAAGGCAGGATACACTATGAAAACTGACTGAGAGTTTCAACATATATAAGTAAGCTGTTAGGTTGGGTGCCTCTGCTTATATTTCTGATCTTTCAGTGTGATCAAGTGTAGAAGTATTATCCAGGCAGTTGTAGTTGGTTTTATAGTTTTTAGTATCTAAGAATGTGTTACTCGTGTCTAGGCAGAACGTATCGTCTTACTAGACATAAAATGTGTACGTTATAGACTCGATTTTTGCTGAATAGTGGAATAAGTCAAATCACACTCCTCTTCCTAGTTCTGACATGGTGTAAGAATATTCCTTGTATACTAACTTCTGACTAAATCTACTTCTTGGTTACACTTTGATATGACTGTTAAAGTTCTTGGACGAGAAAACATCAAAGGCCCCTCTACAAAGATTTAGAATCAATTGAACTCTAAATTTTGATATAAGCATCGAATGAATAGTGAGGACTGCTTAAACGATTTGTAAATGAGTTTGTTAATTACATTATAGCATAAATTTAAAATAACTGTGTTTTCTGAACTGCAATTTAAACAGAATTTTTTTTTATGTACAATAAATTTTTTTTATACGTAACAATGCTAAAATACGTTATTATACTGTTTCGAACAAGTTACAACATTAGGTTCCTGCTTAACCGCTAGACGGCTAAAGTTTCCTGTTTTCCTGAGAAGATATTGATTTGTCACATTGACTCCATATTGACGTATAAATTGTGCATTTGATTCTGTAAATAGACAATGCGAGGTCTTTCGTTCATTTTGTATTGGTTTCAGAAAGTTTTCCTTTAAAACAACGTCTAACAAAACGGAATTGTACAGATTATGATTAAAATTATTTTGGCAGCTTTCTATTGTTTTCGTCAACGTAATTCGTTTCATATTGCTGATTCTGCATAGTTTTTCGAGTTTGTAGAAACTTTTGTTTCTATATTATTTATAGTAAATAGTATTAGCAAATACATGTTTTTTGTTTTGTTTTCTGTTTTTACGAAGAAAGACAAAAATATTTACTTTCTGACTCAAAAGTATATTTATTTAAGTCACTTCTTAAACATTTAGAGGGATATAAGTAATATGGTTCATTTTAATGCATATGCCTTCAGTTGTTTTAATTCAGTTAACTTGAGCTATAATATATTAATTTACATTGCAGGTAGTTTCAGTATGTCCTTCTTAGAAATACATTCCTGGTGAATGTTCAAAAAATATATATTCAAGGCTGGGTATATTTAATTTGTTTCCGCGGGAAGAGTCATTCTAACAATGCGTCCTGCCCTAACGCTCCGAAACGCTTAATTTTAGAATGGTGGCAGCTGATGATGGAAATGTTCTCTATGTGACTTGTGTGTTTTCTGTGCTCTGTTTATGTTCTATTTTTCTTTTAGTCCACGTTTTTTTTGTGACGTCCTGTGCCCAGATATGCATCTATATATACATGTAGATGTAGGTATGTACATACATGTACGTATATATGCATATACTCACATATTATTTGTATTATATATATATATAGGCGCAGGAGTGGCTGTGTGGTAAGTAGCTTGCTTACCCACCACATGGTTCCGGGTTCAGTCCCACTGCGTGGCACCTTGGACAAGTGTCTTCTACTATAGCCTCGGGCCGACCAAGGCCTTGTGAGTGGATTTGGTTGAGCGAAACTGAAAGAAATCCGTCGTATATATGTATATGTATATATATATATATATATATATATATATATATATATATATATATGTGTGTGTGTGTGTGTGTGTGTGTGTGTGTGTGTGTGTGTGTGTGTGTGTGTGTGTGTGTGTGTGTGCTTGTGTGTCTGTGTTTGTCCCCCCAACATCACTTGACAACCGATGCTGGTGTGTTTACATCCCCGTAACTTAGCGGTTCGGCAAAAGAGACCGATAGAATAAGTAGTAGGCTTAAAGATAAGTCCTGGGGTCGATTTGTTCCACTAAGATCCTTCAAAGCGGTGCTCCAGCTTGGCTGTAGTCAAATGACTGAAGTAAAACAATAAAACAAATGAGTAAAACAATAAAGGGTACACATATATATGCATGTGCATATGCATGTATATATGTATATATATATATATATATATATATATATATATATATATATATATATATATATATATATATATATATATATATATATATATATATATATATATATATATATATATATATATATATATATATATATCGTAAATATTATTAAAACAGAATTAAGAATACTGGTGAATAATAGTATAGAATATGTTATTTATAAAAAAGTATTTCATTTCATTGGTGATAATTTATTGTATGTATAAGATCGCTTGAAAGCAACCGTCATGTATCATTTCCTTTGAAAGATGAAACAAAGAAATCTATGCAGACTGTCTAGTTATATTTGATTAACATCTCAAAATTGAAGCAGTCTGCGATGAGGAATCATAATTCTGCAACTTAGATTTTGCCAAAGTGATGCAGAAATTGTATATGCAAACATCTATGGAAATAACTATATGCGACTGTTCACCAAGAAAGAAACAAACAGAAATCTGGCTAGGAATAAAATATGTCCTTGAGAGAAACAAACTTTATTTCTGGATGAATAGACAAATGTTACCGAAAATATATTTACCAGAATAGCAACTGTAACGAACATCTTAGATCAGTTTAACTTACAACCTAGCCTTTATCAACGTGGCAAGCCAAATAACAAGAAAACTAGGAACTAGATGGAGTTCATATACATGAGCATCCCTTTTCAACTATGCTGAGGTGGTTACTCAATCATCTGATTTAATTGCTAATTTTATTAGAATATATAATTATGTATCTATATGTACATACATGTAATGTTTTTTTTTACATACCTATACATATACACAAGCATTGAAATGCGTGTGTGCCCTTGTCTATTCTTAATTATTTGAAGTATTCTTGAGATGAAGGAACTAGTTTTTCTTTTTAATAAAGTTACGAAACTCCATTGTTGAAATGTAGATTAAAAATAAATTCACATCTTGGACTTGGTTAAAATCTTGCCTATTTTTACTGATCAACTAACAGATTGCATTTGTAATGTCCGTGTTATGTGGCTTGATCTCTTTTTCTGAAAACTAACTTCCCCATATTGTCAAGTAGGCAATTACTAACAAGGTCAAATACATCTTATGATAACTCTCCTTATTTTCTCCGTTACTTAGCCCGTCCGTAACGCTTCCACGTGATTAGTTGAAGGGGAAATGGAAGGAGGGGAGGGGAGGAAGAGGTGTGCTGAGAGAAATGTGTATTTGTTTTAACTGAGCATTTTTCTCCGTTACGTAGCCCGTCTGTAACGCTTTCAAGTGATTAGTTGAAGGGAAAGGCGAAGAGCGAAAGCAAAAAGGAGTGAGGAAAAAAGTTAAGGCGAAGGCTGAAAGAGAAAGAGGGAGAGTGCCGTATTTTAAGTCTATAAAATTATGCATAAAGTGTATAAAGTGTTTATATAAAGTGTATTAAGTAATCAACTTATTCCAATTTCCTTCACTTTTCAATGATTAGCAGATGAGCTACTATGTTTTGATACCAACACAACACAGTCCACGCTTTCAAGTTTTTTGGATAAAGCTTTCAGAAATAATCCGATAAGTTTACCATTAATTCTGTAAAATATTCATAGGTCCCACTAGTCAATTATCATTGGTATACACCGGGATATATAATCTGGATATAAATCCTGAAAGTTTTTAAGCAGTTGTCCTTAGTTATCCGTTTGTGTATGGACTAGCTGCAGTGCAGCTAATGATGGTAATTACTTTCTTTCGTCAGTCTCAAGCAACTATATCCAGCATGTTATGTTTGCACTTGGAAATGTTCCACCATCATTTCTTGTATTTCTGCTTATGAATGTATTCAATAACAGAGGGATTCTCTATACTTATCCCAGGTCAGTCATTTTTTTTCTTTTTGATGGCATTATATATTGTTTTAGCGACAATCTCGCTGCATGGAGTAGTATTTTGATGACATTTTTAGGTAGCTGATGATTATAAATATGATGTTTTCCACATAGATGTGATGTAAACAAATTTTCGACTGCATCTTAAGGCGCCAGGTGTTTCAGCGTCTCCTTTGTTGATTAGGTATTTTGTAACAATTTCCCACTCTTGGAACGTTAACATTATGTGATGAAGTAGTCAAGAGAGGCTGCGTCATATTAATATTAATGTCATCTTCAGACTTCAGGAAATGTTCCTCTGCAGAAAGTGTTTTGGAATGCTGAGTGTTTCAGATTCAGGTCTTCTTTGAGAGATGTTAAGTGAAGCTGTTTTCTCTTTTCTCTTTTCTCTTTTTCTTTTGGTGGTTGTAAGGTGGTTGTATGTAAGGTTCTATGGAAGATAGCATTTCAGGAGGAGTTCACTGCTGGCACACAAGATATGCTGTTCTCTTCGCTTTTCGGCACTAGTCTTTTTAGACAAAAGATGTGATCTATTTCTAGCACATTAAATGTCCTCGTTAGTGGTCAACGTCATATATAAAAATGTACTTTAATCCCCCGAGATGCAGATATTGTTTCTGAATCTTTTTGATTCTTTAAATGTGCTAGCTTCCTGGTAATTAATCGATATTAATTAATATATGATTTTTTGCCATTTTTTAATAATAATATATATATACATATGTAGATATTTCAAGAGTCGAAAAGAAAGAACACAACCAAGAGAATAATTAGACGAAAACACAACAAACGGAAAACTAGACGAAAACATAACAATTAGCGATATGGACATTTGTTGAGCACCTTGATGAAAAATATCTCTGAATGGCTAACTATAGCACAACATGCGGAATATTAATACGTATTGTTACAGCTTATATGTGCCACCTAAGAGTCTTTAATCCCTGTTGAATAAGTTGTGTATCCTATTCTTGTAATGTATTTTCATCTGTTTGGGGATAAAACTGTCTGATTTTCGGTGCAATCGTCCGTTTCCAGCAGTGATATATCTTAACTTTTTACACTGATATCATTCTGCAGTTCATCTCAGAGCGATTATGTATTTTTGTACACAGGCTAATAAATGACAGGGCTCTCGAAACAACATTCGTATAAGACACCACCACTAAGTGAGTTAATAAATATTACCTTTATGATAATTATCCGAAATTTTCCGATTAGACAGACGTTTGAGACAGACATTTTCCGATTAGAATTCCACTTAATAAACTGGTTAATGCATATATGAATTGAGAACTTTTGTGAAATATACCTCATTTAGACTAATATACACCTTGGAGAACGTATATTTCTTCTCGTCACGTTCGTATGCTCAAGATGTTAATTCCATGTTAAGTACTCAAGTATAGCTCTTCCCTGAATAATATTTACATCCGATTAGCGAAAAAAATTGTGATTAATTATTCAGATGTACACATTTACTCCACCCCATAGTTGCAGAAATGATTATGTAGCCGTCAGAGTATTGCAGAAAACCAATGCATATATATATTTGAATTGCATTAGAAATTACACTGCTGTTATGTTAAAGACTATTATTATTCTCTTCCCTGAATTTCTTATTTGGCTTTCCACGTTGATAAAACGATGCACAGAAGTGCCTCTTAAGTTGTTCAGTGGATTTTCAGTTGTGATAAGTGTATTTGCTGTAAATTTCCTCCCTTCATATCAAAATAGTTTTTTTTTTCTCTCTCTCAAGGATACATATTACTCCTAGCTAGATTTCGATTTGGTTCTATTCTGTTGAACATTTATATATTGTTCTTTTATACCAGCTTTGAGTCACTTTGGCAGAAGCTGAGTTGCAGAATTTTGCAGAATTTTGATTCTTCATCGTAGACTAATTCAATTTGGAGATGTTAATCAAATATAACTAAAACAGAGACAGACTGCATAGATTTCTTTGTTTCATCTTTCAAAGTGATACATGACGGTTGCTTTCAAGCGATCTTATACATGCTATAAATTATTACCAAAGAAATATTCATTTATAAAAAATACGGTCTCTACTATTATACGGTAGTTAGTAATTCTAACGAATACATACACACTTCTGTGTGTGTGTGTGTGTGTATGTGTGTGTGTGTGTGTGTGTGTGTGTGCGCGCGTGTTTGTGTGTGTGTGTGTGTGTGTGTGTGTGTGTATGTGTGTGTGTGTGTGTGTGTGAATCACTGTGTGTTGTGTGTGCTTGCTCTTGTGTATCTGTCCTCCAAATACTAATTATTAATCGGGTATTAGACTATACTCAATTCATACACTTCTTTAAAATATGCTGCCGAATAAATGATTCTCAACTTCGCCCACCAACATCACTCCCTACACCCTATATACATACATACATACATATATATATATATATATATATATATATATATATATATATATATATATATATATATATAAATTAGAGCAGTGACCTGTGTGTGTAATTGTCGCACGTCGAACGCATCCAATCATACTTACATACACACATATACACACACATACACAAATACACACAGACACACACACGTACATATATATGTGTGTATGTATATATATATATATGTATATATATATATATATATATATATATATATATATATATATATATATACATATACATGTATATATATATATATATATATATATATATATATACATACATATACATACATATATATATATATATATATATATATATATATATATATATATATATATATATATATATATAATGTATGCACACGCGTGTGTCTTTGCGTATTTGTGTATGTGTGTGTGTCTGTGTGTACGTAAGTATGATTGGATGCGTTCGATGTGCGACAATTAAACACACAGGTCACGGCTCTAATGTTAAACGCGTTGAACTTCCAGCGAGAGAAGGAAAAATAGACAGACCAGTGAGACAGTGTGTGTGTGTGTGTGTGTGTGTGTGTGTGTGTGTGTGTGTGTGTGTGTGTTTCTGTGTCTCTGTGTGTATGTGTGTGTGCTTTTATATTCATGCGTGCATTTCATTTGCATACATTAGAAACTTATCATTATCACACTCTAAACAATGTATTTTTTCTTTTTATCTTTTAATTTTCCGAAACTGAAACCCTATATATATGTTGAACAATTCATGTATTTAGCTGATTAATCTTTTTTGTTATTGAAAATAAATTTACATTGCGCTTCCATCCTGAAGCTCACCTCTCCGAAGTGTATCACCCGATCTTTAGATACCTACAAAGAATCCGTTTTGTTTACAAGCATCAAAGCCAAAATAACTTCCTCGATTCCTCCCAGCAATCTCAGTCGAAAGGAAAAGTATCTTTTGGGTTGTTCCTCTCTATGCGTCTGAGCCTTAAATGCAAGAAAGGAAAAAGAGAGAAAAAGAAACAACTAAAGCGAGAAAAAATGATGACTTAATGAACTGAAGCTGCAAGAGACCCAAAATGTTTCGTTTACAGTACATTACTTCCCACTTTGTTGACTGAGAACAATGAATATCTTCAACATATTTTCTTCATTAAATGGTCATGTTATTTGGCCTTCGAGTATTTCAGTCCGCTCATTTTAATTGACTTTCTTTGTGTTCTTGAGTGTATTACAATTTAGACATAACGTACAAATGCGCAGGTGAACATTTTTTGGTATTAACCTAGAAAAAAATTAGCAGACGTAGGAAATTACTGCTAAGTGCTTCGTTAATTGGAATGTCATATGATATTTACAATAAATCACTAAATATCAAGACCATATCAATTAGCGATCATGCTATCTTCCCAAGATAAAATTAAATCTCTACATTTGATGTGTTATAACAATGCTATGTTTATTTTAGGGAAACATTCCTAGCAGAAACTTAACTGGAAGAAGTCGAAAATAACTGCATTAATTAATCAGATAATTAACTTTTTATCAGATTTTTTCCCCTTTTTTAAATAGCATCATTGATTGAAGCTTTCCGTTGAACCATCTACTGATTCAAAGTATTTAATACGGTAAGTGATGAGGGATTATAGCAATTAGGGTCCTCATTCAAAAATCACCGGTATTCACGAAGACTTTTACTTTACATTTCTTCGACGATATATACTACTACAAATATACATGAGGTTGTATACACACACACACACACACACACACAAACACGCATATATATATATATATATATATATATATGTGTGTGTGTGCGTGTATATGTGTATGTACTCATATTTATGTATATAAGTCTATATATATATATATATATGTGTGTGTGTGTGTGTGTGTGTGTGTGTACATATATATATATATATATATATATATATATATATATATATATATATATATATATATATATATATATATATATATATATATATATATATATATATATATAATTTTTATATAAAGGGCATTAATTGTGTAGTAATGCCTCACGCTTCGAGGGACTAAATAAGTCAAAAACTAGTTTTTGACTTATTTAGTCTCTCGAAGCGTGAGGCATTACTACACAGTTAATGTCCTTTATATAAATTATTTAATTATTTATATATATTTATGAAAAAATGATGAATCTTTTTCATTATTTTTTTCATTACGAGCTTTTTTCACGCTGACTACTTTATAAATTCTTATAAAGAATTTATCCTATATTATATTATATATATATATATATATATATATATATATATATATATATATATATATATATATATATATACAGGGTGCGATGAGTAAATTGTCACCATATTATATCTCTAATTTCTCGAATGCGCATTGTTTATTTTTGATTTTGTCGACTATACAGTATAGTAGGGGCAGTTGAGCACCGTCTGTGAGAAACAAAACAGCACCATGACGCAATTCATTCTGCCAGAAATTTGGAAACGACATTCTGTACTGCTTGGCATTCGCACCGGAAGCTCCAAATGCGAACATTTCAGAGTGTTTGGATATCAATCTGAGGACAGTGCAGAGAATTCGGAAAGACTTGGATAAGTGGTGATTACGAAGGTAAAGCAGCTCGGAAAACTTCCTTTGATCGTTCTGATAAGAAACGAACTCCTGAATTTGTTAGTGAGATCCAGGTGATGATTGACATCGATCCCTCCAAGTCAGTCAAGTCAAACGCCGGTGACATGAGAGTGTCTGAGTTTCTTATCAGGCAGGTAGGGCATGAAGACATTCGGTATTTATTATACAAAATGAGAAAAGGTCAATTTTTATCCCAAGCCATCAAAGACAAGAAGAAAGACCGCGCTACGAAGCTTTTGAACAAATACAAGCATCCCGTCCAACCGAAGATGCTTTGGTTTTTTCTCAAACGAGAAACATTTCTGCCAGGATCAGATGGTGAACACACAGAACATCCATCGGTGTCCCTAAAACATGTTCCGAGAGTGCTACCGTGTCAAAAGCCGAAATTTATTTCAAAGCTATCCCCACATCATGCATGTAGCGCTCCCTGTTTTATATATGAATATTATACTCTGTCTGTTTCTCTATCTCTCTCCCTCTCTCTCTCCCTCTCTCTCTTTCTCTCTGTCTCAGTCTGTCTGTCTGTCTGTCTGTCTGTCTGTCTGTCTCTCTCTCTCTCTCTCTCTCTCTCTCTCTCTCTCTCTCAGTAAGTAATATTCGCTTTACAGAGACAATTATTTATCTGCTGCATTTATTTACTCCTACTTTCACACTTATCGATCAAGTATTAAAAAAAATTGACGCTTGAGAGAAAAACCAACCTTTTTTATTCTGAAATGAAATTTTATATCCGTTTCTTATCCGTGTAAATATCATAGTGGTTAAGAAATATTAAATAAACCCACACACTACCAATATGCAAGAGTTTCTGATAAACATATATTACTATTTTACGATCCATCAATTAAATAATTAAGCAATTAATGTGTAATTAAGATAGGATTGAACGAATATTGCATCGTAAATATTTTTAAACTGAGTGTAGAAATCGATACAGAGTATGCAATGAAAAAGAAATATAAAATCAAAGAGAGAATGAAAATATAATTAGTAATTAATCAAGACGTTTACAAGGAGCTATAGGTTAAATTCTCATCTAACACTCGATTGGTTTTCATTTTCCCTTGAGTCATCTTTGTCTATTTCTATACTTGGTTTAAAAATATAACAAATGCATTATGTAATTAATGCCTTAGCGTTTACAGCTATTTTCTTAAATATGTTATGCATTAAAATTTGCATAAAGAGTATATACGCCTATGACATTTAAAACTGATCAGAAACCCACTTTTCAGCTTTCCCTTTTTTGAAACACAAGTAAAGGGATTCGCTGTTAATATGTTTGATATATCGACACCGGGTGATAACATTGAAATCTCTGAAAAAGCATACTCTACTGTCTAACTAAAAACAATTAACTTTTGGCTGATGTTGTTATTGGCACCACATTTATACCGCAAAGTTGCCAGCATGGCCATAACTAGAAAGTTTTCAATCAAAGACTTACTTATTACAGTGTACCCTTAGGTTCAAAACTTCCGTAGAGGAACAATCATTATCATTACAAATCGAATATTTATTCCAACTTCATTGAATAGTTGTCAATGTTCAGAACTTAACGAGAAACGAGTCTTTTATTTTTATACACCAAATTTAGTGTATGATTCTACAGTATAAAATATGATATCTAATAAGTAAATATGTGAAATGTGTGTGTGTGTGTGTGTGTGTGTGTGTGTGTGTGTGTGTGTGTGTGTGTGTGTGTGTGTGTGTGTGTGTGTTTATAGTTACATATAAAAAAGACAAACAATTATCATGTCAACTATTCTTCTTCCTTATCTCTCTCTCCTTATGTTCAATGATAACACTTAAATGGTTGCTTTCGAAAGTCTCTGATGGTTTCTTCTATATGTATGTAAGTACGGATATATGTACACGTAATGAGTATCATTTATGCAAGCAGTATATATTATATATGGATGTATGGATGCATGTATGTGCTTATATTTACGTAATCCGTTCGTGGGTATATTACGTAAAGTATATATAGCTTTCTAATCCCATATATATCTTCATTTAGATTGCTATTCTAAATTAAACCACAGATTTTTTTCCACTTATTGATTTGAATATTATGTATGATTAAATATACATTAAATATATGGTGGACGAAAAGTTACAAATGATGCTGAAATTTTAATAAATCTGTCTTAATTACCTGCATTTTGCGATTTGCAGTATGTAATGTTTCACATATAACCGACGTATCCATACTTGTGTCTGCACTTGTGCGCGCGTGTGTTGTGTGTGCGCGTGTGTGTATGTATGTATGCATAATTTAATAAGTCGTTGATTCAGCTCCATCCCTCTTAAGGCTTTGTAGGCTCGTCAAATAAACGTAACTCATCAGGTATGTAACCTGACTGAAGAGGGGTGCAAGATGTCATCAGATGGTATCCAATTATTATTAGGTATTTCGACCCTGAAGCGTAACACCCTCTTTTTGGAGCGTCAGCGAAAGTGGCCAAATCATTGTTCATCATCTCCTCTTGGCTTCCAGCTTAACCTCTCCCTCTTTCTCCATAACTAGCAAAATGTTCTTTCTGCACTGCAGTCTCTCTCATCCTTCACACAGCCACCGTTCGTTATTTTCCTCTCATTCCATTGGCTGTAAGCATCTTCCATACTAACTGGACAGGGAATCCCCTAGAGTCAACCTCGACTGACGAAAGCCATGACTGCAATCCCTTCTCCTTGCAATCCTGCAGAAGGCTCTCGTACTTGGCACGCTTTATTTCGTGGTCCTGATACACCCTTCTTCCCTAAACTCGTTCAAGATTATTTGTCTTGCCTTTTCAAACCACAGAATTACGTCTGGCCTCAGGGATGCATAGACGACCTTGGAAAACTGCTGCCTTTCCCCCAAAACCACGTTCATATACCGTAATGGAGACCCATGTAGTAAGCTATTTGTCCTTTTTGCTGACCTCAATGACATTTTTCCATTCACGAACTTGATTGTTCCTATTGCTTTCCCCCGATGCTAGTGTTTGTTGGCCCTTTCCTGGTTGGGGTGTGAGCAAGTGTCGCAAGCACCTTGTCATGGCGCTACTTGTATCTCCCTTGAGTAAGTGCTGTTTTGCACCATGATAAGATGTGTGCCAGGGTGCACCTTTTCTCATATTCTACACGGCTTGTTCACATTCAAACCCCATTTGTGCAGCAGATGTGGTTTGAAAGGAGACCAGCGCTTGCAGTACGAAGGGGATACCGAAAAGTTCAAGTCTCCACTGGTTTCCCCATGTAATTTTCCCCTTAGAAAGATTCCTTTTCATCCAGTGTCCCTGAGATATAGCTCTACAGCTATTGACCTTCTTTCTTCCTCCTGGTTCTGTACTTCTTCCAGGATCATGACCCTCCTCCCTTTGATATTCGTCTGTGGTAATAATTACTGATATTACTATAACAATATATGTCATACTCACTACTGTTAATATTACTACAGCGAGATGAAAACGAGGCTTTGGAATGAAAACGAGGCTTTGGGATGAAATCGAGGCTTAGTAATGGTATAAAACATTGCTGTCTGCTGACCAGCGAAGTTTATGACAGAGGCTACTACTGACGGATACTGTGCTCCTGTTCTTGGAATAGTAATGCCTGCTTACGGCCAATATTTTTTAGCCTCCTATATTAACGAAATTGAGAATTGTTACACTTCTATATCGTCGTCCTACATGTTTGGAAATGGGAAGAGTGAGAGACTTATGCCCTGCAATGATGTCGCGTAGTTTGAACATGCTTTCAGATCGCGTGATTGTGGTGCTGGTTACCCACTTTTTTCCTTGATCTTGTTGTGAAAGCTGCATGTCCAACATGCTCATCCTGAAAGTCCCTGTACATCCCTACAATATATTTTTCGCGACATTGAATTCCTCCGTCACGGATGACAGGGTAAATTGAAGCTGTCAAAATCTTATGTAAAGGCCTATTGAAGTGAAGCTTGGAGGGCACGTAGCTAATTTCGGAGGTAGTTGGTTACCTTCCACTCCACGCTTTCTACTCTTATCATTGGAATCTCATAACCTCAATAACCATATGAGTCTTTGGAGCAGTCCGTGTTAGTAGAACCATGCCTTATATTTTGATTCTATTGTTTATCCTTGGAATTCTTTATCAACAGCTATTATGAGACTCATTCCCATGATGGAAAGAATGGGGAAAATTGTGAAACCAGTTATGATACCTTTCACTGAGTTATTAAGTGGGCTGTATTGAAACGTAACTGGATGCCTCCAAAGTAACTGATAATTATTCCTTTGATGCGCAGAGGTATATGGCAGTTGTCGAGGATTGCATATATGAAGATTTGAAGTATTGACCCATACACACTTGCCACAACTACCCAGACCATTGTCAAGTCGCCCTTATTTTTCTTGGCTCCCCGGATCATCTGGCTGAGAAATCCTGTGCGTTCCAGACATTCCTAGAAGCTTGGAGCCCATCTTTCTAGATAGAGGCCTTTATGCATTCATTCTTAGTCATGTACGAAGTCATCCCTTTAGCCAATAAGGAAAAGAAAAAATTCATTTCAATGCACAGGAGTGGCTGAGGAATGTTCTTTGGATGAGACGTCCTTCTGCCTTCTTCCAACATAATGGAACGGCTCCCTTTATACTTGTCTTTCGGAACAGCGTTAACAGCCTCCAAAGGAGCAATGAGTATTTTAGTATACTTTATAAGGTCGACCACTAGCGCCAGGAGCTGATCCTGATCTGGCCTACTTCACCACCCCTTCCATTTCTTTCTAGAGGTGGAGTTTGATGCATCGAAAAGCGGTTACGATAGTGAAATATAATTCGGCTACATTTTTCATACGTAACTGTTTTCATGCAGCATAACCATATTTGAGATTAATAAATAACAACAAAATTTTACGTAATGATATACTTGTATATATTACGAAAATCATAAAATAACTCGACTGAAATAGTAATTCGTGATATAAATGTGAAATAAAGATTTGAAATTTAAGAGCTGTACGGTATCTACTGATGTAGTTTTTGAAACTATATCAGATACTTTAATATTTTTCTCCATAATGTTTTGCTTATTTCATTGTGCTTTGTTTTTGAAATATATCCTTTATGATTTACTTATTTCAGTCATTGAACAGTAGCAATGCTGGGGCATCACCTTGTAGTGTTTTCGTTGAGCAAGTCGACACCCATTACTTTATGCGTATGTGCATTTATATATATATATATATATATATATATATATATATATATATATATATATATATATATATATATATATATATATATATATATATATATATATATATATATATATACATATATATAATATAATATAATATAATATAATATAATATAATATAATGAAAACCACAAGTCTTGTTAAATACAGCAAGACTTATTGTTTTCATCATCACATTACCTTTACTCTCTTAGCTGATCCAGTGTTATTCTACTTGTTGAAACCTTACCACACAATTTTTGCGTGCGCGAGTATGTGTGTATATGTGTGTGTGTGTAAAAAATATAGGTATGTACTCTCTGAGTAATCAATTTGGTATGCCACTAAAATTGCAGTATAAACTACAGCTGAATATGAAATTTCCTGACTGCCTTTCTAAAGCGGCTACAAATGGCTTCCCCTTGAGAAGGTGTGTATAGATTAAAACAGAAACGAAGAGATAAACAGCTTGGTAAGACTTGACAGTGACATTTAATTCAACAATATAAAAATGTAATATGATAAACATTATATAGCTGAATTAAATGTACTTGTTACGTGTTACCAAACTGTTTGCCTTTTCATTCCTGTTTATGTATGTATATATATATATATATATATATATATATATATATATACACACTCACAAGGCTTTGGTCCGCCCGAAACTCTACCAGAATACACTTGTCCAACGTATTGAACTCACTCGACACCATGTGTATGGGAAGCAAGCTCCTTACCACACAGCTATGCCTGCGCCTATATGTACAAGAAGAAATTTTAAGCTCATCGAAAATTAAATATATAAGAAACTTGACTGCTGATATGTAATTAAAGTATATGATGAAATTATACGATAAAATCAAGATAAAAGTATTCGATAATAGAATACTTATATGATTTATACATTTCAGTAAAATGATCGATGTAGGAATGTAATAGATCATATTTTATATTACATTGGCCGTATGTAATTTTATAAGATTTTTACAGCAATTACTCATATAAAAACAAATTACGTTTTCTGATATGTTGGATAAAATTCCAAATACAGACGTGTAAAACTTCAATGTATGATTCATATATAAAATTTAAGATATGATATTCATGTATAATTTAGTTGTACGTGAAATAAAACTAGCTATTACATCGAATGAATATTCGACGGAATGAAAATGCGGTAGAGATCTCAGAGGTAGTGATGTCACACGAAGTGTGTGGAGGGTAGTGTCTAGGTAGAGGAAATATACATACAATATATATACATATGTGTATGTGTGTGGGTGTGTGGGGGTGTCAGTGTTTGTCCCCCCCACCACTTGACAACTAGTGTTGGTTGTTTATGTCCCTGTAACTTAGCGGTTCGATAAAAAGACACGGATAGAATAAGTACCAGACTTAAAGAAAAATAATTTTTAAAAAATTAGTAATGGTATCGATTCATTCGACTAAAAGTCTTCCAGGGCAGTGCCCCAGTATGGCCGCAGTCTAATGACTGAAACAGGTATGAGATAAAAGATTATATATCTACATACATACATACATACATGCATGCATACATATATATATATATATATATATATATATATATATATATATATATATATATATATATATATATATACATATATATATATATATAAATATCCATCTTCGAAGATTCTGCTGTGAGTGGGAATGGGCCTTCCCCATTGTGTCCTATCCTCAGACTTTCCGGCTGGATTCCCAAACATGATCAACTGAGTCTATGGATATTATCTCGTTTTGGGTTTTACTCCTAGGTCTCCTGCTAGTTGGCTCACCTTGAAAATTCAGTCTTTCGATTCTTTTCCACTGTATTCTAATCATATTTCCTTTGTACTGGAGCTGTGATCTTTTGATGCGAACAAGTAACGCCTCAACTTAGAGAGACACCCTGACCTCCGAACTATGCAACTTGTCGAGTAACGTTACTACAGAGATCATTCGATTAACCTCATTTTGGTCGTTTGTATTCATAATCATACCCTTTTGTTGTTAGGTCGAAATTTTTCAATGTGGGTGTCTGACATCAGCAGGTGTGTGTATAGTTATTCTCGAGTCTCGTTCTTATAATTTTTAAGAACCCGATTGATAAGAGCAGCCTTTGTGAAAGTGGTATTACAATCGGCGGGTGTTGGATTGATCAGCTAATGTTATTTTGCTAATCAGACGGGGATCTATAGATTGCACTGAATGGGTTCCCAGAACATCACTGAGACAGGTGAATTTTAATTATCTTGGGAACTGTATTCACGAGGTGCTGGGAAGCAGAAATCTGAGTTGGATGCTAGACTTGAAAGTGCAGACACAGTAATGCGCCAGTTTCAACATTTGATCGTCAGAAATTGAGGGGTTTGTACAAAAGCCAAACTAGCTATCTTTAATTGGGTTTTCGCTGTGATCATGAATCAGCTATGATCATGAATGTGGGGCAATGACCGAAAGAGTACGATCACGAATGCAAGGCATTGAAAAGGAATGCACACACACATACATACACACACACATACATACACACATACACACATGCACACACACAACACACATGTACATATCTATATGTAGCTAAGTCTATATTATTTCATAGAGTGACTAATGGTTTCGTATTCACAAAGGGCTTAGCCCCATGAAGACAAACGTAGCTCTTCACCTCTGGGAAGCTTGAAACCGTTAAAATCATTTGGTTAGTAAGTCATCAAAGAATAAATGCTTCGGGGTCAACGAGGACAGGTTATCTTCCTTAGACCAGTTTATTTGGGCCAAAAGATGAGTAACAAGTTTTGTTTTTACTTGGGCTGCTTTTAAATCGTAAGGATCCTTCCATGTCTTATCGGAGAACGGGAAATCCAATGTTTGCAGCAGGTACCGTTTGAAATGGATGCAAGGACTATAAATTTCCTGGCGAGTGTTGAGCGATCCAGATTTCAGGGTGTCTTTTAGTATACTTGCTCGCTCAGATATACAAAGCTTAGAATGTTCTCTCTCACTTGGTATTCTATAGAATCCCTTCATCTTTGAGGCGCGACATGCGGCTGGCCAGGGTTGTGACGAATCGCCTTTCCGGAGTCCTAAAAGAGAATGTGTGGTTGTACAAGCGCCGCTTGCAGGCCGTCCCAGCTGACCTGATATACTTCCAGGCTTGAGTGTTGGTTGTACTCACATTCCTGGCACATCTTCGGTTGATTCTCTCTTTCTTTCTCTCTCTTTCTCTCTCTTTCTCTCTCTCTCTCTCTCTCTCTCTCTCTCCGTGTGTGTGTGTGTGTGTGTGTGTGTGTGTGTGTGTGTGTGTGTGAATGTGTATACTCAGATAATGATACACTCCCACCCATATATAAATAATATATAAATATATGCATATATCTAGACATATGTACGTACCTACCTGTATGGGTATATGCATATATTTATATATTATTTATATTATTGTATGATTGAACGCCACGCGTCCTTTTCCAAGTAAGTTATATATATATATATATATATATATATGTGTGTGTGTGTGTGTGTGTGTGTGTGTGTGTGTGTGTGTGTGTGTGTGTGTGTGTGTGTGTGTGTGTGTTCATATACACATATAAGCACTGGAGATTGCTGCACATTTTTCGCTTTCATCTGCCAACTTCCACTCACAAAGTATCTGACCTACCTTCTGAAACTGTGGTAGAAGCTCCTTACTGATTTAGTTTCGCAATGGCAACGAACTCGAAAACATAATTACGAAGACACAACATCTTTGCCGAATTGACCTAATGGCAAATGTACATCATGATCAGGAATTTAGACTCGTTGGTTCGGTTATAATACCCTTTACCCTTCGTGAAAGCATTTGGTATGACCCGTCAAATGCCGATGGATTACGCTCTAAACCTTCTCTGACAAGATATAACAGTCTGTTAATAGAAATGACGGGTGTATTATCTTGTACTTCCCTATACCACGTATTTGTATTGAATTATTTCGGGATATTTGAGAGTCTTTCTTGGTCGTATTTGAACTTAGAACTAAGAAAAAGAAATATATTAAGGTCTGAACTCTTGCTTCCTGCCTTCTGCACCGACTTCATCAACCTCACGTTATACAAACCATACTTCGTTGATAGATAAAATCATATAAATTAAGATACAGAAATAAAAATACGTGACATAAAAATACAATTTTGTTTTTCAAAGCAATTATAACTGTGTATCTTGTTTAAAATCCGTTACATCGATTCATTTATTTCTTTTTCATTATTCTTCGTTTTACGTCTTTCATTTCACAGATAGCCCTTTCGCTTCAATTTGAGACTTATTTTATTAATGAAAATTTCAATATATTCTATATTTTTTCAGTCTCGTGTTAAATTTAATTTCAGGCAGTTTTGTAGTTATGCTTCTTCTTTATATTTTTAATCTAATTTCACATATGTATTTGTCTCCATAAGCAAAACTCAACATCGATTTCTACAATTAACGTATATGTGAGTTTTTGTTATCACGTATCTAATTAGCTGTTGCAAATAACCGCCATAATTCCAAATGTATCTTGACAATCTAATCCCAGAAGGCGTACACCTTCAATGTTTCATGTTAAGTGCGCAAGTTTTCTTCAAATATGAATTTTAACACAAAACATAAAACTCATCATCAGCTGATTAGCAAATCATGTATTCATGGATATCTATTTAGGTTTAACACTGTATCAGAAACTGATACTGTGAAAATAATATTGACTACTTTAAACTGTTCACAAGGCCATACGTTGCTACTAACCATAATATTTGATTGTATTGATACCAGTTTATTACTGGTTTTCTTACTACTGACCACAGAAAGGTGATAAATAAGACCAATAATAACATATTACAATTCAATGTAAGGCAAGTAATGTTTTAACCAATTTTTGTGAAACCTGAAACATATTTTGAAATATATTCAAAAGATAGGATTGCAAGGGTGAGTTTTTATATTATCAAAATTAACAAATGACAATGAAATTATAAAAGGTGAAAATCTTTGATGTCATAAATACTGGTAGATAAAAGTGTGAAGCTCTAAGGGATTAGTGTTCATTATGTATGAATGAAATGTTTGAAATAAATTACCGTAAATTTTACTGAGAGAAATGTCACAATATAAAAGTTTACAGAATATTCATACCTGCAACAACACATAGCAGCACGCAATAACTGAATTTAGTGGAGGTTCAACAATTTATGTTATGTTCGCAGCATCAAATTATCGCATACTTTGCACACCACCTCCGCACCCAACTCAGAAAAAAATAGAAGACCCCACATGTAAACTGTTATTATAAAAATACGGTTGACAAGCATGGTAAACAGAAAAGTATCTCAAATATTTTCTAATGTACATTCATATGTAATTGTGTATATAATACGAGTAGATAGAAGTAACAGAAAGTTCGTAAAAGGTTAATTTGTTTGACCGAGTCACTGTGTAGGTATTTTATGAAGATAGAGAAAGCAAGGCGATTTTTCATGAATTTTGATATATTTAGTTAATGCACCCTTATCATGCTAGTCCTCAACCTTATACGAATCTTCAAATAGGATAGGTCCTTAATTCCTTCGTTATCTTCTAGACTACAGGAAAGACAAAAATAGACATACTGGGAATTTGATATCAAATAATTCAGCTTCTCAATCTAAAGACCTGTTCATATGGTGCTGAAGAACGCATCATTTATAAGGCGGCAAAACTTCATGAGGAAATTGGTACGTTTGGGATTCTTGGATTAATGTCACATTTTCCAAACGATACCAATATTATGTTTACACTACTCATTTTCAGTGGAGTGTGGCCAAGCTGTTAGATAGGGCTTCTCTTCATGCATTTAAATGCGAAGAACATGATAGAAAATCTTTGATTTCACCGGTCATATCTATGTAAACCGAAAATAGAAAATTTCAAGATCAAATGAGAAATGACAGTCGATGAAAGAATTTTGCAAAAAGAGAAAGGTAACAGCAAAGGTAAATATTCAACAACATAAATGAATATCTATAACTTGAGAACGAAAATAAAGAACCCATAAAATCAATGCTTGCGTGTCAAAGGAGCGTATAGCTCTGATGAGCCCATATGGGTTAGGATGATAGTGTCATGGCTTTAACCTTTGGCTAATGTAGCATCAAGAAACGGTACACTTTATGTTGCCAACGAATACAAAAGATTTCGGACCCGGACGTCAATCTTCTGAATTCAGAGATGCAAAAGACATTTGGGGATGTCGTAGTGCATCTGGATAGAATAAAATGACCCCGGTGATGTCAAATAACCTAACATAACAGTATATATTCTAATCGGCAAATTCATTCTGTCTCGTTTATTTCATACTAGCTGAAAAGCGTGCAGATTTTTAAGCAGGTTCCTGTGGAGGGCTAAAGGAGCGATAATAATAAAATATTTATTGGTACCTTAGCAATATGCTATTACTTTGAATTAAGTTTCAATTAAGTTTAATCTTACAAGTTTGATGACTGAAAAAGTTAAAAGAACCACTAAATTCTACAGTAAAACTTAAAGCTAAAGGGGGTAACTTTTGTATTATGGGCATTAAAACCTCTCACGGTCGCTTTACCCGCTAGAAATAGCAACCCAAATGCTTTTAATCAGATCCCAATGCTGGATTTTCAAGGACCAAATGAAGGGACGATTTGCAATCCCAGGATGATTCTGATTCGAAAAAGGTATAATATGTCTATGTAAAACAAATGTTGACCGAGATACAGCGAGGGGGGCGGGCAGACAGACACAATTTCACTTTTATTAATATCGATTATATTTGTGTTATATATTGATCATATATAAACTAATACGTCATAGTGTCATTGTTTTAAGCTACTGATAGCAGTTACAGGTCCCTCTGATACAGGAAGTAATATTTCCATTACAGATCTTATACTTTTCGAGAAGGGAAGAAGCCAGAGTTAATAGGCGAACAGACACATAATACGGAATAAGGATTGTTTATTTCAGTGGACATGAGCACAGGGGATCAGGATAAAATTCGTTATGACTAATATAAAAACCTAGAATAAAGTTTATATTTATCAGTGTTTGTTTCCACATTAGATTTATAATAAGTCTTAATATTGCTTAAAAATTGCTATATGTGGTAACCATGATAGGTGTTACCATACATGGTGGCTTCGTTTAAATATGTATACGTGCAAGCATAGGCGTGGTTGTGTTGTATAAAAAACAAAGTTTGTTTCCCAACGGCATTGTTCTAGGTCCAGTTCTACTGGGCAAATATCCAGTTCTAGGTCCAGTTCTACTGGGCAAATATCGGCTGGACCGACCAAATCCTCGTTAGTAGACTCAGTAGACGGAAACTGAAAAACGTCCGTCACATATGTGTGTGTGTATATATATATATATATATATATATATATATATATATATATATATATATATATATATATATAAATGTGTATATATGTGTTTTTATATTATTAATAAATTCATAAACTCATCAATAATATAATCAGGAAATCAATATTTAATATTTTGAAAGACATACATCCAACATGACACTCTTTTACTCTTTTACTCTTTTACTTGTTTCAGTCTTTTGACTGTGGCCATGCTGGAGCACCGCAATAAATTTAAAATTTAAAATATAAATATACGAAATATAAATATCAATACATATAAAAATCTGAATATAGATAAATATATGTGTGAATATATTTGCGTATAAAAATTTATGCGTAATTAAGCATGAATATTGTAAAGTCTAAAATATAGAATATAAAGGAACCTAAAATTTAAAGAGTTAAATATCTTACGATCGTTTCGCGATTATTACTATAATCACAAAGTGATCTAAAGATCATCTTATTATCAGTAATTCCGCTCTTCAGAGATGCATTAAGAACCAATAGTATATATATATATAATATTAAAACATTAGAAATATTAAAAAATTAAAAATAATAATAAAATATATACTGTCCTTTCTATAAATTGTCAAATTAATCCTTCTGAAATATGTAAAGTTCATTCCTTTCATCCTTTGTTGATATTTCAAGTGTTAAACACTTATTTGCATAAGAATTGGTATATTTTTTTCTAAATGTATAGCACACCTCGGAAAAACTCATCCTGCTATTAGACGTGTTGGTAATCCTATAAATCCGATCCAAGTTTGAAAATTCATCCACCGCGAATATTTCAACATTAAATTTTAAATTTAGCTAGACTTCAGAATATTGCAAATATATAAGGTTGAGGAGGGTATTGGATTTAACCAAACCCAGGAGGATACAGGTACTACCGAGTAAGTGCTGTATACCGACTAGTTTGTCCCAGTCGTTGTATGAACAGGATTGGGTATTATAAGTCGTGTATTAGCGTGTGTATATGTAAATATATAAAAACAAAAAGATAAAGAGAGCAAAGGTAAGGTTGGAGAAGTATGACTTGACCTAATTACCGCTCACTTTTCACTTGACTTGGCCATTCTTCAAGTAAACAAGCAAAAATCCATCGCAATATGGAATATATGTACCTCCGCTATCTATGCTATATCAACTTTCGCTCCAACATAAATTTCCGGATTATCCACACAAAGATTGCTTTGCACGGATCTCTACACGGATATTTACCACTGGAATGAAACTACACTTCAAGTACTGTTCTCTCTTTTTTCAGCAAATCACACTCTTTACCACTTCATACTAAAAATATCCGCCTATGGATATAATAATAGATTACTTTAATTTTTCTGTCTCCGATGAAGGGAAGTACTGGATCTTCCCAGAAATACCTGTAAGACTCTATCCATAAAATACTTCTCCAACCTTTTGCTCTCTTTATCGTTTTGTTTTTATATATTTACATATATATATATATATATGTGTGTGTGTGTGTGTGTGTGTGTGTGTGTGTGTGTGTGTGTGTGTGTGTGTGTGTGTGTGTGTGTGTGCGTGTGTGTGTGTGTATATATATATATATATATATATATATATATATATATATATATATATGTATATATATACATATTTATATATATATATATATATATATATATATATATATATATATATATATATATGTTTGCATATGTATATGTATATGTTTGTATCTACACGTGTGTGAATATCTTTGGTTTGTGTTTATTCCCCCACCTCTGCTTGTCAACAGGTATTGGACTGTTTAAGTCCCCGTATCATAGTGTGTGTGTTTGAATGCATGTGCCTATGAGTCTCACTGTGTGGGTGTTTGTTTGTATATATATACATATAAGGTTGTAGCCTCTGTCTGTCTGTTTGTTATCGAACTCTTCCTTGGGTTTTGGAGATAGACCCCACTCCGTAATGATATATATTTGGAAACTACATTAACCAGGGTACTTGAATAAGTATATTTCATTTTGATCAAAGGAGTCCCCGGGGGTGGGGAAGACTCACTGAAAATTTTCTAGGGTTTTGGAGACAGACCCCCTCCCCATAACCACCATATATATTCTGAAGCTACATTACCCAGGGCACTTCGATAAGTATATTTTATTTTGATCGAAAGGTTCTCAGGAGGACCCCCACTGAAAATTTTCTAGGGTTTTGGAGATCGATCCCCGTAACCATATATATTCTAAAACTATGTTGCCCTGGGAACTTGGGTAAATATATTTCATATTATTCAAAGGGATCCCTGGGGGCGCAAGCCCCACCCCCACCTTTACAGAAAAGATTTTCTCATTGCTTTAAATGAAATTTAAACTATAGGTAAATGAGCAAAAACGATGCCTATTCCTAAAATATCAGCAAATTTCAACAATATCAAGACACTCTAATGGGGGCTAACCCACCTTGTGCTGTAAATTTTGGAAGCCCATAACTTGAATATTTGAACCTCTATTATCCCAGAGATTTTCTATTAATTAAACGCAAAACAGCAAAATTACCTCTCTGTTAGAGAAGAATTCTGCAAATTTACATATTTTATCTATGACAAACCATAACTAGAATTATGGCAAGAAAAATTATAAATGAATGCCTCTACTTTTTTAACATTTTCTTTTTATCAATTTGTCTTCAGACATCCATTACGTCACGGAAAAGGAAGTTCACTTATACAAATACTCCATATGCACAACGGATGAACATTTGTCGTCAATCTGAAAGCTGTGATGCAAAGCCGAAGACAAAGAAAGTCTCGCTAATTTGAAAGATGTGATGCAAGGGACGAACGACTTTCTAGACAAGACATTAGCAAACAGAGTCTCGGCAAAATGAAAACTTTGGTGAGTATCAAGAAAGACAAGAACAAGATTTATTTCGCCAGATAGTTGCAAGAAGAAATGAGTCTAAAGAAGAGTGATAACAGCGCTTGATTGCTGATAGAAACAGGTGTCAAAATTTAAGACAACGTGAGATTCAAAATGCTAAACGTTCTGCATTACTGTATGACAAAAATTACCCATGTAACAAGGCTGCAATTGGAGAAATGACCAAACTTTGTCAGTGTGGGGCTAAGAAATTTACTGGAGAATCACCAGGAATGAGCGTCAGTTATTTCAAGAACTGTTCACTGAGGAAAGTCAATTCAGCAAACATTTTTTGTCAAGGTTCAAGGAGTACAACTCGCTATTTGCCATGACCAGCTTTGGTCACAAAGGTGCATCTGTCCATGGTTGGAATCCATCTGTAAGAATCCAAGGTCAAATTTACCATCAACTTCGGGAAAATAAGCGTGCCTAGGGAGAACATGCTCGATGTTTTAATGCACCAGCAGGAGTTGAAGTTGCAATTTTAACATCAAATGGGCCTACAGAAAATAGAGATATTGTTCTTCAGTTGAAAGAAGGTGGATTGAGAATTTCAGAGTTACATCGATCCAATGATTCTTTGATGTATCCATTGTTTTTTCCATACGGAACAGACAGTTACCACATATATTTGCAAGGGAGAAATTACCATCAAAGAACAGTGAAATATCACGATTGGATGATTTCGCAACTCCCCAATTATGTTACTTAATCCCGAGCAACGCCGGGTATGCCTGCTAATATATATACTAGCAGGCATACCCGTTACGACGACAAGGGTTCCAGTTGATCCGATCAACGGAACAGCCTCGTGAAATTAACGTGCTGAGCACACCACAGACACATGTACCCCTAACGTAATTCCCGGGGAGAACTACGCTGGCCCTTTGAAATACAGGTACAACAGAAACAAGAGGAAAGAGTGAGAGAAAGTTGTGGTGAAAGAGTACAGCAGGGTTCACCACCACCTCCTGCCGGAGTCTCGTTGAGCTTTAGGTGTTTTCGCTCAATAAACACTCACAATGTCCGGGGTCTGGGAATCGAAAGCGTGATCCTACGACTGCGAGTCGGCTGCCCTAACTACTGGGCCATTGTGCCCCCCCTCTCTCTCTCTCTCTCTCTCTCTCTCTCTCTCTCTCTATATATATATATATATATATATATATATATATATATATATATATATATATATAAAGAGAGAGGGAGCGAGAGAGAGATGCAGTTGAGCGATCAACATTTATCTCCGTACCATCTCTTGCTTTTTATTGCACTTACGAACGAAGGTTATAGTTACGCCTTAATGCTGACTCAAATCACAAGTTTCCCAGCTCTGATGACATTTATTAGTTCATTAGGTAGAGGAATAGCGTACAAATTCAAACTGTTAACAATATCGTTAAGTGAAAATTTCTCTAGGCTGCCTTCTATCATCGTTCAAAATTATCTGATCATAGAATGGTTTACATCAAAACC
This sequence comes from Octopus bimaculoides, assembly GCF_046866305.1. NCBI lineage: Eukaryota > Metazoa > Mollusca > Cephalopoda > Octopoda > Octopodidae > Octopus > Octopus bimaculoides. The sequence goes on from NC_142929.1 coordinate 114,199,663, forward strand.
TTTATCGTCTTACTCAATGGACGGCCAGGTGAATACGACTGATACTCTACGTCACTGAGAAGTTCTAATAATACTAAAATATATCCAGATCTGTCGCTGTAGATATCAGCTAGCAAAGTAACACCATATTGCATATCCACACTGAATTCGTATTCATTATGGGTGTAACTTACTTTTATTTTTGGATGCGAGCTCACTGTATTTTGTCTTCTTTCTCTTATTTGTTTCAATTATGCTGCGGCACAGCCTTGAAAGATTTTAGTCGAGCGAGTCGACCCCAAGACTTACTTTTTAAAGTCCGGTACTTATTTTATTGGTTTGTTTTACCGAACTGCTATGTTATGAGGATGTAAACACACCAACACTGGTTGTCAGCTGTTGGTGAGGGAAAAGCACAGATCCAAAGACACACAAACACACACACACACACGCACATACACGCACGCGCACACACAGAGTTTCCGCTTACCAGATCTACTCACAAGGCTTTTTTACTTCCGCCAAGCGACAAGGTAGAAAACACTTGCCCAATGTACCATGAGGTAGGACTGAACCCGGAGCCATGTAATTGCGAAGCAAACTTCTTACCACTCCTGCGCCTACGCATGTCTTTTTTCCATCTACCAAAGATTCTGTCCGGAGTTCAAAAATTATATCCAGAAGCCCATTGTGTACTCCACATATAACGTATTTTGTGTTGCACTGTGCCTCCTTAATCCAATCTGTATATATCTAAATCGATGGGAAAGTGCTGACAACTATACAATGAGTATTGAACTCACTCATTCTTATTGACAAGAAAATGACAGTAATTAGTCCATGTAGTGCATATCTTTAGATCAGGGCACTTAAGTGCTTCAGTCACTTTTCATTATAAAATGAGGACAGCTCTTAATTACGAACTGTATTTGATGGCTTTTGTACTTGTTTAAATCCCTTGTCACATTCATTGATTTAAAAAACTATAAAACATTTGATTTTACCTACTCCAATACAAAGAATTATAATACGTGAAATAGCATGAAATACACTATAGAAGATAGGAAGACATATTTAAGGATTAAGAGAAAATCTATTGAACTAAAAAATATAAGGGTGAAAAATATACCTGATAATATTGATATATCATTTTGCAAAACAATGATTAATGAAAGTACGAAATAAAGATAAGAAACAATGTACAAGATATTGCTAACGTGTAAATCAATCATAAAATAGAAGAAAATCTGTAGAATTTTTATAAATTTTAATTTTTAAATGAACACTATTGTTTTCCTGATCCATTGTAGATGCGTGACATTAAATCATGCTGGATGACAGAATATAATTTCAATGCAAATCAATTTTTACTCAGTGAATGGAAATTATGCCAGTTTTCAAAAACACTGGGAATATGGTTCCACATAGTATTTGATTGATATTCACTCTGAATGCATAATTATTTTACCATATGCTTTGAATACACATCAACCACGTGTGAATAAATGTTTTCCTGACATGCTATATTGTGTTATCGTACAACGCCTATTCTGTTGTTAATAATGTATTCATATATATGCACCTAATGAATTTGATGTGAAGAATTCTCGCACAAAATTTTGTAAGGTCTTTTACGTGGATATTTTCTTGGCTCTTTCCTACTTTTGGTGTTGCTAAAATATAATATACATCTGTAGATGTTCACATATATGTACACACACACACATACACACACACACACATACAAACATACACACACACATAGACACACACACACACACACATAAACGCACACACGCAAACAAACACTCGCACACACACACACACTCAAACACCTACGTATATATGATCATGCGTGTTGAGGTCGCATGCTCTACAGGTTAGGGTGTTGTACTCACGACGGTGAGATCGTGCTTTCAGTTCCTAAATCATGTGGTACGTTACGTTCTTGCGCAAAACACTTCATCTCACGTTGTTCTGCGATGACTTCGAAACCTATTCGAGCAATGTCGATTTGATGGACGGGATGAGCTAATGTACAGCATATATATTTGATCACTATAAACAAATCATTTGTGCCGGTCGTTCGGCAAACGCCGAACGGTCATACATCGTATTCGACGGGAGAGTACATCATGTATATGTACATATATACATGATTATTTGCATATGTATATATATATATGCACGTATGTATATGTATTATGTATGTATGTATGTATGTATGTCTGTGCATATATGTGTGTGTGTTTGTGTGTGTGTGTGTACATACTTAAAAAATGAGTGTGTGTCAAATCTTGGAAAACGGATGGGAGAATCTCGCTCGATATCGGTCATCGTGGAGGAAAGCAGTGCATGATGAAAGGACGGCTTTCGCAAGACATAGTATCGAGCATCAACAGCGCAAGGGAGATGTTTGTAAGAGGTTTGATGTGAATGTACATGAACACGTTTGCATTTAACCCAATTTAACATGCAACGAGTGTGGACGTCTCTCTTACAGCAAAGCATCAGAGAAGCCATGAAGGAAGGGGAGTTAACTATATATTATACAGTATTTCCACTGTCAGGGAGTGAGTAAAAGAATGAACGTCGGGAGGCAGACTGAAACGTCATATGAAGTTCTTCTCCATTGTTGAAAAGTGTGCCAGTTCCCTCAGGGACGAAAAGACGCATTCGTGCTGATCATATTTCAGCGAATAATTATGTGGCGGAATTTCACGAAATCGAGTTGCAGTCATCATAAAATATACATACATACATACATACATACATGTACAAACGAAGATCAAGAGATTGTCACAAAATGCGTAATAAACAAAGAGATTATGAAACATTTGGAGCTCCAAGATGCAGCCGAAAATGTAGATTATGTTATATTTCTGTGGAAGTCATCATCTTTCACATAATTATACAGGATGATTTCCCCATAAATATGACATAATAGTTGTTTAGTGGAAGCCGTACAAACACTCAAAATACACACACACACACATATACACAGATACTCTCTCCCCGCATTCCCCCTCTTTCCTCCCCATATTATCAGAGCTGCCTTATTTTGCCCACATCGTCGACAGAACCCCAACTTAGTCTAAACCCCAGGACATCAAGTTCTGTAATAGGTTTAGTATGTATCAGATCAGTGAATTCTTCTATTAAGAGTTTATGCTAGCATGTGGCAGAAATGGTTTAGTGTACCTACTATGACAGATAGATAGATAGATAGGTTTCTTTATTAGCCACACAGGGCTCAACACAGAGGGGACAAAATACAAATGTAGAGTTTTTCTTTTCGAGGGGGTCGAAAACAAAGCAGAAAAAAAACAAAAGTGGGGACAACGATGAAAAAAAAACATCGCAAAACGTTTGGGGTATTTACAAAAAATACGAAATAATACAAAAAATTCCCAATAAATGGAGAGGTTATCCGTGGAAAGAAAAACCTACGAAAAGACCACGGTAACCTCGGTCTTTAGCGTCACAGTTTGTTAAATAAAATTTCTTTTATTTAAGCAAGAAACGTAAGTAACTCTCTGTTTACAAAATTTTAAAACGTTTTATAGAATCATGGTCAAGGTGGCTTCGTCATTTATACGTGCCATTCTTGCTACATGTATCCATCTTTTTTCGAAACATTTGCTAGACAACACTTGCCTCTCTACTCTCACCTTCCTTTTCAAGTGATACTTGAAAAAGTTGATGAGAGATTGACCAGAGAGGAAAGTATTTGTCTCTAATCCTTTCAGACGCGTCCACCAGATGCATTCTTTGGCCATAGCCACAAGTACGATAAATACAGCTCTTCCTTCCCGTTTAAAGGAAGGAGGCGTGACGATATTGACGATAGACTCGGTTGATAAACCGACTCGTCCCACACGCGACAGCAGTCGTTCAACATAAGCCCACAGCTCCGAAATGGTTGGACACTGCACGAGTGCGTGCAGAACGGTTTCATCGCTCTGACCGCATCTCGGGCAGGTCGGCCCCACATTTCGCGAGCCGTGTCTATAGAGCTTATCCCGAACGGGTAGCGCCTCTCGGTAACACTGCCAGGCCAGGGATCTCTGGAAGTTGTCCATAGGTCCCGGCCCGAAAGTCGTCCTGAACAGGCGGGTCAGGTATTCCGCGTCGACGCCCAGGTTCACCCCGAGATCGTCGTCGTACCTGCCCTCCACTAATCCCCTATAGAATGACTTCGTTGTGATGCAGCCGCTCAAGGTCGACCCGGGACGGCAAAGTTGTTGCCATTCGCCATTCCTCGGCCTCTTTTTGATCCACGACTGCAGCTCGGTCATGGAGACGAGCTGCGGGAAAGCGCGTCGCACAAACGGCGACCACACCTGCTCACCGTCGTCTACGTAGAGCCGGAGATGTCGCAGTCTCAGCGCATGTCTGCGCATCATCAACCACGGCATGCCCAGCCCTCCTTTCAGCGGGTGTTGGCAACAAACGGATCGCCTCACCAACGGAACGCTTCCTTTCCACAAAAAGCGGAAGAGGATGCGCTCCATTTCGGTGATGGCGCGATCGGGACAAGGCACGACGGTCAGGCGGTATTCGATGACGGACGCGATGTACGCGTTCGCCACCTCCGCCCGACCTTTTAGGGACAGCTTCCTCTCGGACCATTGCCGGCAGAGAGTGGCCACCCTACTCGTTATCTCGTCCCAGTTCTTCTCCGTTTGCAGGTCCGGACCGAACCAGACTCCGAGCAACTTGACCGGACCGTCCGTCCAGCGTCCCACTACTGAGGCGGCGCTGCCGGACGGTATGGGCTTGCTTCTCCAGGTGCCGAGCAGCAAACCCACCGACTTATCCCGGTTGATTTTCGCTCCCGTCACCGCTTCGTAGTCTTTCAGCGTCTCGCCGACAAGCTCGATGTGCTCGTGGCTAGACGCTATGACGGTGACGTCGTCCGCGTATGCCGACACGCTCGTCCCGCACCCCAGTTCTCGCGGGATGCCCCTCAGCGTCGCCAGCTTCCGCAGTAGTGGCTCGAGAGTCAATACGTACAGGAGCGGCGACAGGGGGCATCCCTGACGAACCGAACGTGCAATGTCGAAGGGTCCCGATAGACGTCCATTGACGCGAACAACCGAACGGATGCCTATGTACAAGGCAGCCATCCAGCCGCGGAAAACGGGACCGAAGCCGGCCGCTTCGAGGACGGCCTCCAAGTATCGATGGTCTACCCTATCGAAAGCTTTCGATTGATCCAAATTGATCAGGGCCCCACCCATGCCAGGTTCCTTAACTACCCTCTCTATGATGTAGCGCATCAGATGGAGGTTGTCATGGATGCTCCGGCCCGGCACGGCGCACGTCTGCTCCGTGCCGACCAGTTTCTCGATGACAAGCGCCAACCGCTTGGCTAACACCTTGGCCAAAATTTTCATGTCTGCATTGAGCAGAGTGATGGGCCTAAAGTTATCTATGGCGTCCCCCTTGTTTGGATCTTTCTTCAGCAGCGTTACCGCTCCTCGGCTCACAAAACCGGGAATTCTCCCGTTCTGCTGCCAGTTGCAGTACACGGCCGCCAAGACGTCTCCAAACAAGTTTGGCATACAGTTGTAAAGCTCGTAGGGCAGACCATCCAAACCCGGAGATTTGTCCGTCGAGCAACCCGCCATCGCGTCCCTCACCTCCTCCGCCGTGATGACCCCTTCGCAGCACTCCGCCTCTCTTGCCGAGAGTCGTGGCAAGCTGTGCAGGTAGGCACTAAAGTCCACCCTGCCTTCTCGCTCGCCACTCCTCCCGAACAGTCGGGCAAAATGCCGCTGAAACGCCTCGCACATCTTGCTCGGCTCGAGCAATTCGCGCCCCTGTTCGTCTACCAGAGACCGGATGGTGGCTCTGTTACCCCGCTGCGCCTCCGCCACCCGGGCCTCTCGTGCGGCTCCAACACCTTCATTCCTCAGAGCACGCATCCTTGCCCTGACAGCACACCCTTCGTGTTTAGCATTGAGGTGTTGGTCGAGGGCCAACCTCGCCGCTAAAACGTCAGATGCGATGCCACTTCGCAATGCCTCTTCTAACTTTATCACTAGCTCCCTCTCTACTCTGTTCCTCTCTACAGCTAGTGCCCTGCTATACCTTATTGCTTCCGCCCTTACTGCTCTCTTGAGGGCAAACCACCATTTGTTGTTGACGATGGCTCCCGTCAAAGCCCTCTTTACTAACGTGCTAATCCGGTCTCTGAAAACCTGTCTCGACGGGAAAGACGCGTTTAGTTTCCAGTAACCGGGACCCTGCCTATGTGCCTTATCTAAGTCTAGCGTACACGTCACAAGTTTGTGATCCGTGTAGCTGACTATGTGGAACTGTGGACATCCTAAACTATCTCTATCTCTTGTCCTACACACTATCCTATCTAGATACGATCTCGACGACCCAATGCGGTTGCTCCAAGTCCACGTTGGCACATTTGGGTGGTCGAGTCGGTACCTGTCAGACAACTGGAAGCGTCTGAGCAGGTCTATGAGGCCTTTGCATCCCCTTCTACTTTTGTCACTCCCCACGTAGTCTAGATGCGTGTCCAAGGTAGCATTCCAATCCCCCACTAAAAGTAAGGGACGAGACGTTCCCAGGAATACTTCTAGACGTCGAAAGAAGTCTGACCGACCTGTTAAAGGAGGCACATAAACTGCCAGCAACCGAAAAGCGCCTCCATCGCTGCCGTCCACATCTAGGACAACCAGTCTACCCTCCGGGTCCGTAAATATCGTCTTTACTTGGAGATCCAGACTCTTGCGAAAAAGAACCGCCGTGCCACTACCGCCCATCCTCGTCAGACAGGGAGAAAAATAAATGTTAAACTGTCCGCCAAACATGGACTTTAGGGCCCGCGGTTCATGGAGTCTGGTCTCACTAATGGCTATGATATCCAAATTGTGTGACTTGATGTCATTTAAGAGGTACCCTTGTTTCCAAGGGGACCCTAAGCCACGCACATTCACACAACCAATCTTCACCATGATTCTATTTATACGTGTGCTTTAAAGCACAAAACAAAAGAACAGAGTGTTACTTGCCGTTAGAAAGTTTTGTTTCCTCCTTGGATTTTTCACCAAGGAGGCTATTGTACAATTTCTTGCACAAATATTTCTGGAATCCCCCTACCGAGTTGGGGTAGAGGGATTTTATTGTGTTGTGTAATGCTGGTGTTACATGAATAATTTTAATGTGTTTTGGCGGTGTTGTACGTGGGTGGTTGTTGGTTTTGATATCGTTATTTGTGATGTTTGTTTTAGAGTTGATGTAATTCATCAACTCTGTGTTTGTACTGTCTATTGCTGTTAGCATTGTTTTTTTTATATTACTATTGGTGTTAGTAGTATTTTCGGGAGATGTGAATCTCCCTGCTTTGTTTGTGTTTGCATTTTGTTTTGTTTTCTTCTTACTGCGCTTCCTCTTTCCTTTCGTAGCTATTTTCCACTCCTCCCCACTCTCTTCATCGGATGATGGGAGATCTGAGGAGTCAGAAAGAGGTAACGGCAAATTGTGTGCGTCTGTGTGTGTTTCTGTGAATGTTTGTGTTGCTGTTTTTATTGATGTTGGCTCCTTGTTATTTATGTGTGGTGTATGTGATATGGGGGAGGGAGAGGCAGTCTTGGAATTTTCTTTTTTTTCTTCTGTTTTTGCAGTTTCTGTTGTCTTTTCTGTTGTGGTTATTGCTGATATTTCTGTTGTTGTTTTTTGCGTTGCTGGTGGTGTTGGTAGTAAGGTTTTTCTGTTGGGGGTATTTGGTAGTTGCTTCTGTTGTTGTTGTTGTTGTTGTTGTTGTTGTTGTTGTTGTTGTTTTTGTTTAGCGGCCAGAGGGCAGTCCTTTTTCAGATGTGCTTCGCTGTTGCATAGGTAACAGCGAGGTCGCCTGCCCTCTACCACCACATACAGCTTGTGGTCCTCTGCCAATCTAATGTTTGGAGGAATTTTCTGTGAAGCCTCCTCCGTGATGTGGAGAAGGATTTCCAGATTTTTCCCTCCCCAGTTCTTTTCCTCTCCGACCGTAATCTCCAAAATATTTGCCTCCTCCATTTCCAGGCACACGGCCGATATCAGCCATTGGGTGTCCACCTCCGATGGCACATTTTTTATCATAACTTTGGTCACTCTCTGTCCTAGATAACTCGCTATCATTACCAAGTCATCTGTGCGGAGAGAGAGTGTCGAAAATTGTTTAGCTAAATTTTCATCCAGAAACCTTACTTGCACCGTTCCAAATTTCCTTCCCCAGGTGACATGATTCTGATAAGGCCAAATTTTTCTAAGACAAACTTCAATTTTATCTGTGCTAACATTTTCTACACGTCTGGTTTTTGTGTTTACCAGTTTATAAATGATGCACTTTTTGTTTTTCATTTCTATAATATCTTTTGGGATGTTAATTCTGACATCATCTCCTTCTTTCGTAAGAAGGGATTTTGTGTCTTTTATTTGTTTTTGTGTGAATGTCACTGTTGTTCTTTTTTCCTTTAGAGCATTTGCGAAATTTGTTTTTGTTGTGCTGGCGGACATGTTCTTCTGGATATTTTTGTTTATGTTGGTGTATGTACTGCCTGGTTCAAAGGTGGTGGTAGTGGCAGCAGAGTTTGTTGAACAGGTGATGGTGTCATTGCTGACGGCCGATAACTTTACTTCCTTGTTGTTGCTGTTGTTGTTGTTGTTGTCGTTGTTGCTGTTGTTGTTGTTGTTGTTGTTGTCGTTGGTGGTGGTGATGATGGCATCAGCAGCAGTGGTGCTTACGTCAGAGACATTTGTGACGGTTTTCACGCATGGTTTTGTAACCTTGGTTACAGTTTTGTTTTTGTTGTTGGTGTTGGTGGTGGTGGTGGTGGTGGTGGTGGTGGTGAGAGGGCTGTTAGTAGCTGTACTCACAGTCTTTGTGACGTTTATAGCAACTGCGTTCCTGTCACTGCATGAGCACGCGCTATTCTGTTCTTTTTTCTCTTCTGGCATCTGAAGCCTCGGGAAATGCTTGTCAAAAGAACAAGACAAGCGTTCCAAAATTATGTTTCTCGACATTTTTCAAATGTCAAGAAGGAAATTTTTGTATTTTGCTAGGGCCGAAACTGCCCCTGGGGGTCAATTCCTGCCCTTGAAAATACACACAAATGAAGCCTAGGTGCTTCGCAACAAAATTATTTAAAAATTCCAACAAAATGTGGACAGTAAAAGGTCAAATAAACGTTTACCTTCGCAGCCGATGTGACAGCACGTCCGTGAGAAGAGATAGATAGATAGATAGATAGATAGATAGATAGGTAGGTAGGTCTGTAGGTCGGTAGGTAGGTCGGTCGGTCGGTCGGTCGGTCGGTCGGCCGGTCGGTCGGTCGGTCGGTAGGTAGGTGTCTTGTCTACTTTAACACATGGCATGCTTTCCGGATCTACCGTAACTCAGACGTCCTCATACCAATGTTACTCGAAATTACCAATAGAGACTTCTCTGTTATAACAGAGAAGACACATTGTTCTTCACTTTACTTTAAATGTCTGTGGAAATATCTTCCACGTCTATTAAACTTCAAGTAACATGAGAAGCTAAGTCAACCTGTTACCCAATATATACACCTCCAACTATGTGATGAGCGCTACGTCTGTTCGGAACACCTAACAGAACTGTTCTTGGCGTAAATGTGAGATAGAATTAGAATGAATCGGGGCGCTTATTGTTATGTGCACAATATCTTTGTTACAATATTTTTAGTCTCAGACAGGACTGTAAGGTGCTGTATTCTCAGAAGTGATGGTATCACACTAAAATCTTTTGGATAATTAAATAAAAGTATACTGATAATGGTAATAATAATTGAATGTATATAAATAAATGGTAGAAAATAACAGCATTGAGATCAAAAATTACATGAAGGCAAGCCAAGGAAAACTGATTAGTGAAAAAAATTAGTTTTCTATTCATAAAGAAAATAATAAAATATAAACTGGAAACTAAATAGAGTGAAGAAAAATGAGTAAACAACAGGAAAGTCAATGTGACATTGGTTAATAAAGAAGCTTTCTTACAATGTTTATAATGAACCGAACTGCAGTTTTGCATAAAATGCAAGTAGATAGATTTTGAAATCTGGAGTGTCATCGCATCCAACACAACCCTTTGTTTCTATAGTAGCTTTGTAAACTAAAATAAACTTTGCAGTCTTAGGATGTGAGAGGAGGGCATGAGTGTTAATGGCATAGAACGTACTCTGAGTTTTAGTGGAGACAGATTTTCTAAGCCGAAAATGTAATCAAAGCATATGTAGCGAGCATATACACAGCTGGATATTACGAAACATTTCTACCAAGAAAGTTGTATACACTGGAAGTTGTATAACCATGATTTCGAAAATGTAGTAAAAGATTTGAGCCTTGCAACAAAAAAAAAAAGTAAAAAGAAACAACCTTTGGTAGACCAGGTATGAGAAAAATAGGATGCGTACAAAATGATAAATGCTATACCAGGAAGCAAAGATTTACTCACAATCCCCGCTTTGACATGCTATAACAGCAACATTGTAAGTAAGGCACATTCTCAATAATTACGCAATGCATGTTCTACGCAATAACCTTTGTGCTTTAATGTACAACTCACAGCACACACTATGTATAAAGCACTTTCAATACAAATACGAAATGCACAGTACTTGCCTCCCAAACAGCTTCCCTATATTTGCACACATTTAACATAATATACGCCGTAACTCACGTCCCAATGAAATAATACAATCCACTTAGCGCATATTTTACAGTTTCCTCCCGATACTTTCACTTCTTACTTTCTACAGACTTTTTAAATAAAATGACACAATATATTCCGGAGTGCCTGTATATTTCTCATCTGACTATGGCTCTGCATCTGGGTGTTTTCTAAGAGGCAGGCATGAAAAAAATCTGTCTTCATATGGAAGGCCAATAGTTGACATCCATGCAAATTTGTCCCCATTATGCCATCGACATTATCCACAGAAAAGTGAAAAGCCTATACAAAAGCCACTAGGACAGAAAGAACTGGCAAGGATGTAACAACTTCACACCACTCACTCTTTTTGGTTAGAGTAGTATATATCGACCCTGAATGGATGAAAAATAAAGTTCACCATATCGGGATTTCAACTTCGAGTGTAGAGAGCCGAAGAATTACCACGAGATATTCTATTCCAAAAAGTACATCTCATAGCACTCTCGAATATTTCAACTTCTGAGACTAGAAAAATGGGTATTGCACATAACCTTCGCTTTCTCTCCGAAACTGATGAGTCTTATGCTATTAATATTCATTTTAAGCAGTTGCTGGTTGAACCTGCAGGAAAGACAAACGCAGAGAGACAATTTCTAATGAGGAATGACTTGGAATAATGGTTAGTGTGTAGACAATAGTGGTAGTTGACACAAAAAAGTGACGAGAGGTGTGAGATGGGTCAGAGATACGAAATGGGGCTGGAAGTACGAGAGTAGTCAGCTTCAAAGCAGAAGTTATTATAGTATCTATAGAAAAGACAGAGACATGATATAGTATGCCAATATGCCAGGCCCTGAAATATTTCCATTCAGTCAAGTAGTCCCTTTTTGGACGCTGTCAAGAATATCTAGGTGCATAGCATCAACAATGCGCCAGTTTGGGAGGAATACACCATTGTAGGCTTTCTTGGAATTTGTAGAGTATAATTGAAATTTTCTGGCTCTGAAGAGAACGACCAGATTTTGGGATGCAATGTTACCTATGTTAAGTGATGTGAATTTGCCCGTAAGGTGTCTGGTGATGCCGAGGCTCAGCTTGGAACGAATATGTTGGCACTAGCTGAATACTGTTCATCTTTGTGGGGTGGGGTGTGGTAGCCTTGATATGAGCAATGCTAATTGTTTTTTCTATACAATCGCACCTGAATACAACCTTTCACTGTCTATTAAAGCAATACTACCTGTACAGGTGCACGCTGCGCCATACGTCATATGTCAAAATGATCGCACAGCAACGTGAAATGAAGTGTTTTTCTCAAGACCACAACACACCATCCGGTCACGAGTGGAACGCTCTAACTTCTACGCCGCGCACCTTCACGTCCCAATACTATAACACAGTTCATACGTTTCATATTCTTTATAATCACCTCTGAACACTATAACACTATAACATATCTCTTATAAGACAATTAGATATGCACTATATACATTTAACGTATGTTACACACACACACACACACACACACACACACACACACACACACACACACACACACACACACACACACACACACACACACTCATACAAATAACAATAACTATAAAAGCTTTCTCAACAAAGAGTAACATAATAAAACTAAAAGAACACAACAAATAAGATATAACAGAGACATCTTAGCACTTTCTTAAAATACATTGAACACATACCTAGACAACTTAGTTGTGCACCTGGCAGGGCTGAATGAATGATCTACTGAAAATAAATAATGTTGATGATGAGGACTATGATGATGACGCTGTCCTTAATAATAACAACAACAACAACCATAGTGGCAATTATTGTACCTGCGATGCAATTTAACTTTCGTTTTTAAACTTGTGTCTTTTTTTGTATAAATGAGGTCATGATAAATTGAATTAGTTGTTTCACTGTACTCTCCTCCACAGTTATCTGTCTAGAGACTAAGCGAAAATCTCAGCTGATATTTAATTGTGTCGAGTCTCCCAGTTCTGATAACTGGCATTTTCTGCTGTAGTCTATTCTAAAATCCCATTTTCATTCTTTACTTCTACATGGATAATGATTATGCCATTAACTTCAAATTTGATTTTCAAAACTTGAAGCATCCATTAGTAAATTACCTTTGGCCACAATGATTTTTTTTCTGCTAATGGTGGTGATGTTCTATGGTAATGTATGGATGAAGACGGCGTCTACAAAATACATTAAGATCTGGTGATGTTCTAAATTAGACATAATTATTGTGTACAGTTTATAATTGTTAATGTTAGTGCAACGTCATTAGAGATTTGTTTATATTAAAATTAAACAGAGTATTTCATCAAATAATATCTCAAAATATCAAGGCAACCGTGACGCCTAGAACCAAACATGATGGAATATGAAAACTTAATTGGATCATTTAGGACCAATAGAAAATACATAACGTGGAACCTCTTACATAGTTGCTTCACTTGCTGGAAATAGTAGCTAAATCCTCCTGAAATCATAACTTATAGGTCCTTCAAAACGAATATGTTAAATAATGTAAACCAAGATACAATGTTTCTGAATAATATACGGGATGTTCGCGGCTGGAATATTTTTTACTATAACTCAAGGCTTAAATAAAGCTGAACAAAAATACAAGCAAGTACAAAGCCTATGCACTGACTTACAGTTATAAAAAGCGCCTCGCAGTAATCTGAGCGCAACAACTGTCCTTTGTTTGAAATAATAAAATACAATTATAGAATTGTTTTAAACAAAACTTGAGTCTCAAGCGAAAAATGTCTCAAAGGATGCTAAAAATTGAATTACAAAGACAGATAATGCGTAACGGGATTAACATTGCTTTAGCTAACTATAACATTCTATAATTATCTTTGAAAAAATTATCCCCTCATTTATTTACAAAGACATCTGAAGTGGCATTTAAACTGAACAAAATTGATTGACAGAGAACTTGAGAAATATCTAATTGTCAGCAGTATAAATATACTTAGAGAATGTTTTGAGCCTTTAAAAGTGGGTTATAACACGTAAGTTATGCAACAATTTGTTTCAGGCCATGTGTACAGGAATGAAATAGACACTTTAGGATGAAGTACATGTATCATTCAAATAATCTATAACAATCAACACCAACCATCAATTAAATGCCTTAAAATATAAATTTAACTGTATTTTCAAAACCAGAGTATTGGTGATTAGTCTCAGATCAGTTCTAATTGAGTAGACCAATGATCAAAATTACTGCAGGAGTTACCAAGACACACGCTGAGTATACCGTATCTAAGACAACAAGTGTTATTCCATTTTTGTTCATGAAGTATGGAAATCTGGTTGTTACTTGTATCATGCCGAATGAAACTGTTTACTTATATGAAAGAGTGTAACTCATGTTTGAGTGACAGGTCTACGTAATCAGAAGTATTTGAAAGAGATAAAGCAGAGTTACAGGCAAATACGAAGAGGAGGTATAGTAACAGTTCTGTTCCGTGAGTGGCAGCAGTATTCCACTATAGCACATTCCGATAAGATAGTTATCCGCCCCTGACTGGAACTCTCCCGTATGACATGTACGGATGCTCAATGACTTGCTTCTACTTCTGCAGACTACTGACTCACAGGCTGTATGACCGGTTAATATGATGCCTCCAAAGAAATCGCGGAAATACTGTTGTATATGCAGCAATTCTAGAGAGAAGAATGTAAACGGCAAAATTATTTCCTCCTGCATTTGAATCTCTTTTGTGTAGTCTTTTCTTGAAACGCTTTACATTTACAGTAGCCTCAAAAGGCTTTGGAGTTGGATCACCTGATATCCTTGAAAATCCCTTGCTAAAGCTTTTCTAAATGGCAGTTGTACAGCTTTCTTTGGGCTCAACTTCCGTTCTCTTGGATTATTCCACTTGCATTTCATGGAGGTTGGTGCCAAAGTCCCACGTTTCTTATAGGCAGTTATGTTCAAAATGGCATGTAGTAAAGCTCCGATACGGTTACAGGCCTCCTCTTGCCTGAAATAAGAAATAGACCATTAGATAAACTTCAGAGATATGTGTATCACACTATGCATTTGTATTTGATAAATATGATAGGGATAAAAACATATTCAAAATGAAGTCTCATTTATTTATTATTTTTTGTTTTAATTATACATATATTTACTTACATCCATAAAAGATACTATTATTAAACAAGGGAAAAAAGTTAAAATAATTAAATAGGCTTTTACGCTGCAGTGCAGTTGCAATCAGCTGAATGCACATTGCCAGTGACCTTTGACATAATTATCCGCACTCTGTGATCAGAATTGTTCTTTTTGTTAGATGTTGGTATTGGCGGGATAACCAGACACCGGACAATGCAATGAGAGCAGTTTTCGGTAACATCGTGATATTCAATGTTGTGGACGTGTCTGTCATGGTAGAATATGCCACACATTAACTGTCACTTTGCCTTCATCCGTAGCACAAGGTAGTTGTAAACGTCATGATCCGTAAATTTCGACAACTTATGAAGATCTTTAGTCCAATTAGGATCAGCGCATTAGGATCAGGTTATATTTCACCGAGAGGAGTTACAAGTTTCTGCTTATTCCGGTCTGAAGTACACTTCTCGTCTGTTGATTTTAATTCGTTGACATTCTTTATCGAAAGAGTTTCAATACCTTTTAACTTTTCAGCCAAGTCCGCCTTTTTCCAGTAACATATTGTCCATGTAATCGCAAATAATTCTTTAACTCGGAAACAGTAAGTGCTTCGATAACTGGGTCAACGAGCTGCTTAATATTCATGATATGATGTAACACACAACAACAATGGCGTGGGTAGTCTGCGGAAGTAGAATTGTCTGCATGGAACACAGCCTAGCCAAGGTAGATAATCTACTTACTGGAATGCGCTATAACTAAATGGAATCATATATCTATCACAGAATAGATTTCTATTTGTGTTTAACCCAGGTCAGTCTCTAACTTGCAAAGTTAGGTCACATACATAACATGGTATAATTTGAGTCCCAGAGATAAATTTACTTTGTTAGAACTAGAAAGAATTCAATTTGTGATTAGTTGCTGAGTGACTACAAAACCGAAGTTAAACTCACAGAGGAATCCTTTTTCCATTCACGGAACAATGCTGTTACTATACACAAAAAAAAAACATTCCCAACTGTGTCAACGAGGAAGCCATTGAACAGATGATCTAGAGTTAGTTCTAGATCGAACAGAAGATCTAGAATGAGCAACTCACAACAATCTCTATTCCACACATTTGTTTTCACTCAGTCTTTTTCTATTACAATTACAACAGTATCTTTTTGTATACACTGTATGTCTAAAACAATATTTGAATTGTCTTTCCTTTTAAAGAGGTTATTGTACATCGTGGATTTTTGGTTCTTCTAATACAGCAGTTACGTCATTAGCTCACAGAAAATGTTATCATCATCGGACAAAAGGGAGAAAAATTTATACAAATATAGCGTGTTAGTGAGTGCATATTACAATTAATTCTCTCACCTGCATACACTGTTTCCCATTTCCCTGTCTCTGATTTAATTTTGAAAGACTGAGCCCATGCTTCTCACTTCTAAATGGTAAAACGCTTTATCTTCCAGCTCTGGATCTTCGGTTCACGATATCGTAACTACATCCTACCACGCAGTGTTCCTTACCCGCACATCCCCATATAGTAACCCAGCACACGTTCACCTTCCTTTCTCAGACCACGTAAACCTTCTTATACATTTACACACCATATAAATTGAGCATTTGCCTCAAACAATCTGACACGTGGGCAGAATAAGCCACTTCCTGTGTGCACGCACATCCACATACTCACATACTCACATACTCACATACCATCTCACTTTTAATCTACAAACACACTTCCACACGTCTAACATATCACTCCTTCACACATTTCTCACTATAAAACATGATTTACACATGGGTGCCACACACAAATATCCTACACAACCACGCAAACACAACCAGAGATATCGTGAGTTCTTTCCTATTCTTCTCTTGTTCTTTCACTCTCTTCATACTGTTGTTTCCTCTCAGTCACTCTTTCGTATTATAGGACCTCTTCTAGTTGCTTTATTCCACTTAGATTTCATCCTACCTGACGTTTGTCAGATAAACAGATCTCCTGTCTGGTATCCTATATTTTGCCTCTTCTTGTAAAGTAAATTTTATTCCCTTTCCTTCTCTCTGACAAACAGCATCAACTCAACATTCATATTCTTATTTCTTTCGTCATTTGACGTATTGAGCTTCATTGTAAGTTTCATTTGTTTGATGCATTCCCACCATACATTTTATACGAATTTTAGGAACGTTGTTTTGCTTGTGTGATTCAACGTAGTATTTTTTTGTTTCTTTGATCCTTCCTAACCTCACGATTTACTCGTGCTGCAAGTCTGATTTTTACTCATGTATGTTTGCTAAGGTGAGCAGTAGGGTTCAGCTGTTTGGCCTGTAGAACAAATGATTCTGTTCTGGAGGAGGTAGGGGATAACAATAGTTGCTGAAGATGGCCAGATGTCAAGGACTGTAACATTGTGGCCATGTTATCAGCGCCCAGCATCCTTGTGCTCACATTCCCAAAAACTGGGTGGATGTTAAACGAGCTAGCACTTGACAAAGATGAAGATGGTTTAATAGCATCAAAGTTTAGACGGGAATGATTTTCGCAGAGTTGTGCGGCTACAGCATGAGACCTGGCGAGGAGTGCCAATTGTCTCTGAGGCCTACCACACGCTCACACACGCATGCACGCATGCACACACATACGCACGCGTGTACACAGACGCACATGCACAAACACAAACACTCTCACACTTACATACACACACACTATTCAATAAAGGGTTCTTTTGAAAGCATGAAAATGTTAAGCTCCAAATTATACACCATACTCATCTATATAAATTGTTTTAATAAGCGACTAAACGTCTGTATGTGTGTTGCACAAACGCAGACACACGGGCACATATTGCGTATGTACATATGTATATGGATTGATGCACACACATACACACACACACATATATATATTAAAACTCGACTCCGTCGATCACAAATGACCATGGGTGCACCTAAGAGGTTCGTCCCCATGGTACATGCCTGGGCAGTAAGTCGCCTCACCGGCGAACGCAAATCCTAGGGCCGTGTTCATGGAAGACCAGCAGTCGCCCATGCATACCATGCCTCCTTCACCACGCCGCCGATGTTATCCAAAAGAAAGGCAAAGATTGGCACCAGTGATGTCGCAACTCATTTCTACAGTTGAAAGAACTGAAGCAACGTGAATTAAAATATCTTGCTCAAGAACACAACACGTAGCCCGGTGCAGGAATCAAACTCAGAACCTCATGATCGTAAGCTCGACGCTCTAACCAATGAGCCTTGCGCCTTCACACACTCACACATATATACACACACTCATACATACACACACTCATATATACATACATATATATACATATATACGAACATATATACACACACACACACATATATATGCTTATATATATACACAGACATACATACACATATATATGAATATATACATATGTATATATATATATATATATATATATATATATATATATATATATATATATATATATATATACTGTTGCTTTTAGCCCCAGGAGGACATCTCCTCCAGCTGGCTTGCATACACACATATATATATATATGCATGTATATATATATATATATATATATATATATATATATATATATATATATATATATATATATATATATATATATATATACATATATATGAACATACTATATATATATGTACAGGCATTAATAATTTATATTCATATATATGATGTGCATTAGAACTATTCCAATATTCTATCTTCCTCTTCGGTCTATTTTCTGTGCACAACACACGGACACAGACAAAAAATACCTTCGGAGACAACTGTTCTTTCTGTGAAGCAAATCAATATCTCCAAAGCTGAACAATGATTAATACCTATCAACAAGGAACCGTCTCACAAGAATATGTTTTCCTGACCTCGTTGCCTACTTATTTCAAAATATGGAATAGTCGAATAAACACATCAATAGAGACTGGACTTTTAGACACGATATATGTTGTGATTTTATTGAATTAATTATCATGCAAAGTTCTTCAAACCTGCACACACACACACACACACACACACACACACACACACACACACACACACACACACACACACACACACACACACACACACACACACACACACTCACACATACACACACGCACGCACACGTACGCACACACGCGTACACACTCACACACATATATATATACACAATGACTGCCCACACATATGTACAAATTTATCTACACATGCCCCCACATTCGCCGTCACACGCACGCACACTTAATCAGTAGCACACCCACACATGCGTCTATATAGACAGATAGATGAATAGTTATGGAAAGGTAGTAAATGTCATCTGTATTTTAATTTTAGAAATAATGCCCATAAATATATAGATATGAATGCCACACATAAAAGTAAACACTGAGATGTAAACAAGAAGGAAAGAAAAGTACTTGCTAATAGAAGAAGAGAATCAATGTATCAATGTGTGTGTGGGGGGTGCGTGTGTGTGTGTGTGTGCGTGTGTGCATGTGTATGTGTGTGTATGTGTGTGTGTGTGTGTGTGTGCGTGCGTGCATGCTTGTCTGTGTCTGTGTGATTGCTTATACACACAATCTCGAAAACGACACCTCATCTGACACAGTCTGACATTGACTATAAACACACACGTTCATATGATATATACCTATACACATGTACATATAAACACACACACACACACACACACACACACACACACACTCACACACACGCGTGCGCGCGTGTGCGCAAACACACAAGATATGTATATAAGTGAAATGATTGATTTAATGTTATTTTTTTCCTTTCCATACAATAATAAGCAAATGCCTTTCGCCCATTGGGATTAGCTTCCGATGAGAAGTGGAAATAATATTAAGAAAGAAGTCTCCTTCGATGTGGACTTGCCTTTAAGTAAATGAGAATTTGATTGTCTTGTGTCAAGGGAGCACTACTGGACACTCCACAATATACATCAATTAATAATAATTATATTAGATAAAATATGATAAAACCCTTAAATATGTATGTATATATTAGAAATGAAGAAGTATATATTTTAATCAGCTTACGCACGTTTCGAATATCCTGGAACTGTATTATACTGCAACGAAGCAATCATGCATATAAATCGATCAATGCTTGACCGATTGAGATTCTACAGAAATCGAGAAAGTTAACATCAATATATCCCCATCAAAGCTTTAATAATTTCTTGGAAAACAAAACATTTTAATGGAGATATATTGCAGACAACGATATTGGTCTCGAAAAGGAATAGGTATAACTATTAACAGACCTACTTAGGAATTCGTAAGTTAAAGAAGTTTCAAAATAAAATATATGGCAAATTCCTTGCCAACTTTAAACTGTTATCGAACTATTCAAGTATATAAAAGAGGTACCTGTAGCAGCTAAGGTGGCTCATGAGATATATTATTTGAGGTTCAATGGAATGTTATTTGATCAATATCAATTCTAAATATAAGCTTTAGGTAGAAAGCAGGTTAGTTATTGAAAATCCCAAATATTGTTAAGTTTACTACTATGCATCTCTTTTAAATTATTCTAAGGTACAGTGAAGCTTTGATACGGATATATTGGCGTTGCATTTCTCCATTGCTGAGTAATATGAGTCGCTCAAATATTGATCGATTAATGCGTATGATAAATATATGGCAGAACTAATAGCAACTATTACGTAATTCCGAGCCTCCATAGACACCTATCCGACCTGCAATACTATACACTCACTCCCATTAGCTTCGTGCGTTTTTTGTACTCCATGTATATTTGTACTGTAAATATATAAATATTTATATGCGTATACATGCGTTGTCATCTTATGAATAGTTTAATTTTTGTTTCTCTCTCTCTATATATATGCCTATATATATATATATATATATATATATATATATATATATATATATATATATATATATATATATATATTTGTATGTGTATATGGATGTAGGCATATTTTATATATCAAGCTCAAGCATGCTTATGTGTATCAATCTCTCTCTTTCCTTCATCCTCTCTCTCTCTCTCTGTCAGACACTCTCTCTCTCTGTATTCATATATATAAGTACATACATGTATATATGTGTTTAACGGCAAGGAATGCGACTACCTAACAAATTTTGATTGCAAAACCAGCAACCTCTACGGGCTTCCGAAAATCCTCAATAGCAAAATAATTACCGAGGCTTGCAAAAAGTCCACCTCAACCTGAATCACTGTACCACATACCACTGATCTCCAACTGACACCAATTTTGGCAGGCCTAAACTGTGAAACACATAGATTAAGCAACTGCATTGATATACTCTTAAAACCAAATTCTTAAACACATACCAAGTTTTGTAAGGGATGACCTGGACCTTCTAAATCACCTCCCCAAGAGTACAAATAAAGACATTTTCATCGTTTCTTTTGATGTGATAAAACTTTATACTACGATCCCACATCAATATGGACTAGAAGCCATTAAATTCTGGCTAGAAAAATTCCCCAATGAGGTCCCGGAAAGAATTTTTAAAATTATCACCGAAGGACTTAAGTTTATCCTCCAAAACAACTTTTTAACTTTTAATAATAATACATACAGACAGGTATCAGAGACTGCAGTGGGTACTAAAGTTGCCCCAACTTATGCCAATCTGGTAATGGGGTACCTAGAATTACAAATCTATGAACAATCTGAATCAAAATACAGCCTGTCTTTCCACAAATACCTGTTGGAGAATAGGAAACGCTACTTGGATGAATGCCTCATCCTATGGTCTCACACATTCGACCAACTCAATGAATTCAAAAATTTAATCAACAATGTCAACGACCATATCCAATTTACAATGGAATATAGTCAAGACCAACTTCCATTTCTAGGCATTCTTATAAAAAAGGCACCAACATTGAAATTGATATCCACCACAAACCAACTGATTCCAAACAATACCTCCTGTTCACCTCCAATCACCCAAAGCACACGAAGACAAACATCTCTTTCAATCTAGCGAGAAGAATCTGTACAATTGTCTCAAATTATTGATCGCGAAATAAAAGACTCCAAGAACTAAAAGCAATTCTTCTCGAAAGACAGTACCCAGTATCATTACTTGAGAATGGGATAGAACGAGCCAAAACAATCGATATCCAAGACTTACGAAAACCGAAAAACACTCAAGATACATTAAATAGTCTTCCATATCTCTCAACACACAATCCAAGAAATACAGAACTTTACACGATTATATACAAGAACATCCCACTACTGAGTCAAGACTCACGTCTAAAAAAGCATTTGAAAACCAATAAAATAATAAAAAGCAAGAGAAACCCAAATACCTACTCACCAATGAAAAATTACCTAACATCCACCGTCAAAAAATGTGGTCGGTTTAACTGCAGGCCTTGCATCCACCTCATTGAAGGAACAATGTACAAATTCCAGTTAGGATACACTTTTGACATACACACACACGCACAAACACAATATCCCCACGCTCAAGCACAAACCCCCACACATTCCAAGAAAAAACACATACATATATACACATGCAATACGATTCTAGCAACCACAACTAACACTCACAGACACATACATACACACATAGGTAAACACGCACATGCACACACCTACAAACACCGCCTTGACAATTGCAAGACAGAATCACACAAAACACCCACGCATACACAGATACGCACACAAACACGCAAATAAAACACAGTCCCCCGTCACGCATATATACACACATACGTACACACACAGAAACACAATATGCCCGTTCCCCAGTAAAACTCACACACACATACGCAAAGAAAAAGCACACACACATATAGACACGCAATACAATCCCAACAATCACAACAAACACTCACAGACACACACATAGACACACGCACGCACACACACACAATAACACACACCACCCTGACAAATACAAGACACATAGGTACACTCACACGAAGACACCCAAACGTATGCACACACACTGCACATACAAAACACTCACAATAATACACTCAAACATATGCACGCACCACACAGAAAAATAACATACAGACTTGCACTCACAAGTACACACACACACTTCGCTACAACAAATATAGCACACACATGTGCACACACACACACACCCGAAAACTACATAAACCACACCCACATATATATACACACATAAAAACGCATACTCAGTATAAACATGCACAGTACGTACACGCACACATACACACCACCCGGATAAACGTAACACACACGGACACACAGAGAACCCATGACAAATGCAACACACTCATACACACCCACACATACATATGCACCCTAACACACGCATACGGATGCACACACACACACACACACACACACACATACTATACGACAATTATAACACTACAAGCATACACAGACAGAGACGCACATGCATACTCACTTACACGCACATAACATCTCCACTAAAACAACACACACACATGGACACACACAGCACCTTGACAAATACAAATCACACACATACACACACACACACACACACACACACACATAGAAACAGGCACAGACACACACACACACACACACACACACACACACACACACACACACACTCACACCATTTTGACCTCTAAGACCAGTCCCAAAACCCACTGAACCACGACAGACTAGCCCAAAAACAATGCTCTCGCACACCAACCAACGTTACACACTATTTAAAAAAATAGCAGACATTTCTTATACACACACAACAAGACAGGAGATGAAGGATAGAAAGGCTGGACATTCCCCTAAAATTCTGTATAAATACTTAAATATGATTCGTTCTGTATATATGCTTCTATAGAACCATGATTTTTTATGCCTATGCCTATCTATCTCTCTATCTCTCTCTCTCTCTCTCTCTCTCTCTCTCTCTCTCTATATATATATATATATATATATATATATATATATATATATATATAAATTGAAATAAGAGCCATATTTGGTAAATATTAAAATACACTCACACACACACACACACACACACACACACACACACACACACATATATAAACATATATATATATATATATATATATATATATATATATATGGAAATCCGTTAGTTTTCACTTGGTTATATATTTGCAAGGCTATAAATAATATTTACGATCGTTGCTTGCAGAATTATATACTAGTAAAATTCACAGTTATACAGAAGAGACGGAAGCAGCCGCTATTGATAAATTATAATATAAACTTTCACTTGAGATGAGCAATATTAATTGTTATTGATTCAATTAACCTACAGTTATAATTTTTTCCATGATATAGGTCAATGCATATTGTTCAGAATTGGATGTGTGTTACAGAATACGGGAAAAAAGCCAGACAAAAACACAATTCATTAACACATATGTGCTGTTGAATTTGTTCAATTATTCAATTGAAATTTAATCGTAATATGATATCTACGAATTGATTCAATAAAACCATAACTTCTCAAGTTATATTTAGAAGATATTTTTCTGAATCAAATGTTATCGCTGACTAAGACTGGGCATTAACATTAATCAATAATTGTTTTCTACAATTTATTTAGTTCTTTATTTAGATCTTTTTGGATCATCATCTTTCTGGACTAAGGAGTCATATTTTATCGATTTTCCGAAGAAACAGACTGATTTCAAAATTCAGAAAGTAAAATCAGTTTTGTTCACTTGATTATCCTCTAGCTGACTGAATGATATGGTTAAATAACTTTATCTCACCGATGTAATCAGACAACAACCCATTTCAACATTACCGTTCATTAAATAAAAGCTTTTACGTCACATATGCGAAAATTAGATTTAATGATTTCTTGATATCATTAACAATTTAGTGTTCCTATTGTTGTATCAGTATGGAATTATAAAAGAAACTTATTTTAATTGTAAATTAATAGAAGCTAAAGTTACTTTATTGATTAATGCATTAAAGCACCACAAGAATTCACAATCATTCAAGCACTGAACTTAATGGTTTATCAATCTTTGTTGCACGTTACTTCACTTACCATGAGTAATGTTTGGTTGACCCACTTCTCAATAGTCAAGTTTAGTATGGTTTCATAAGTAACACTGTTAAATTCACATTTAAAAGTATAGCTAAGCTCTTACTATTAAAAATATGTTACAGAACAACCGAAGAAAACTGTTTGTCCGTATATATGTGTATGGTTTCCATTATCAATCCATTTCTAGTATTGCCTGCTACGTAAATGAAGATTGTAGCTTGACATATGCTAGAAGTAAATATAGCTTTATATAAATAATATACACGGCATTAACTATACTACTGTATAAATCAAAAAAGATCTAAGGATCCTCTCGAGCCATCGGCTATGAATTCTGTGGTGTATGTATTTCCCCTGACGCGGAGCCGGACCGTCTCATGATTACTCATTTTTACTAGATTAGCGGAGCCATGAGCAACGTGAAACGAAGTGTTTTGCTCATGATCACAAATATTCGCCCGATCTAGGAATGGAAATCATGATTTTACGATCATGAGTACATCTCATAGCCATTAAGCTACGCACTTCTGTTGTTCTGTAACATACATACAGCAGTAAAAATCAACACGTGAAGCATCTCATGAAAGTGGACTAAGAAGACATACAATACGTACGGTGTTGCATAAAGAATTGAATTTTGGTCCGTGGAAACCCCATTAGGTGCAGGATCTAAAACCTGAAGACTGTGACCAAAGAAGTCCAGAACTCCAACGTTCAGATCTCACTCCATTTGAATTTTACCAGTGGGGTTATACAAAAGAGTTGGTGTACAAACCCAAACCTCACATACTGGAGGACTTGGAGACAGGGATTCAGGAGGTTCTCAGTGATATCCCAGACGACGGCCTTCAGAATGTTGTTCATTTCATCCCTGGCCGTTTGAGGTAACTGGTTGACCCCAGCGGTGCTTACGTAGAAATATGATGTTTTACCTTCATTTTCCCATGTAATAAAGATGTGTCATTTGTAAAAGGAATGTGGATTTTATTACCAATTTTTAATGCCTACTTAATTTTCACTCATTGTGTGTGTGTGTGTGTGTGTGTGTGTGTGTGTGTGTGTATACATAATACAGGGATATATATATATATATATATACGAACAAATACACATAGATAGATAGATAGATAGATAGATAGATAGATAGATAGATAGATAGAGAGAGAGAGAGAGATAGATAGATAGATAGGTAGATAGATACAAATAAATTCTAAATTTTCAAAAGCCGACATTGTTGCTGTCTACTCTCTTTGTTATGTAGCATGAAGATAAAAGCATGTTGATGGTTTGTAGTATGGCGCCCTACAATAGCCGTTAGTTGATGCATAATTTTGAATGGTCGTTTTTGACAAGTTTTTTTTCAATTTAAATTTGAATAGCAAATATGTCATAGGTGCAGGAGAATACAACTTTTTCATATAATCTCATAGTCTATTGGATTCCATGCTTTTATATTTCAAAAATATTATTTTCTGTATTTATCCGTGTTTAGCCTATTGGTGTTATCACAATATTGATATAACAATAAAACATTGTATTCTGGGCATTTATTTTTTTTTCTTTTGCGTATAAGTTCAAATGTTAATGTTTGGGTATTTGTCTCGTATTGAGATCTCACACTTTTTGGCGATAAACCGTCACTGTTTTGCTCGAGGTTATTCCCTTTTTTTTCGTTTTGTCGCATATAGTATTTATTACACTTATTACATTAAAAAACATATATCAGATTTCTTGAAAGGCAAGTGGTATGATTGTCCCTGAAAAAGGCTTTGCTGATTTAAACTAAAACATTTTGCCTTCATAAAATATTAATGAGTATTCTGCAGTTCGAACGACAACAATTCGTTGGGTTGACAGTTGTATAATGTCTGCAATGGTCAAAGGCGGTGAGTTGGCAGAAACGTTAGCACGCCGGGCGAAATGCTTAGCGGTATTTCGTCTGTCGTTACGTTCTGAGTTCAAATTCCCCCGAGGTCAGCTTTGCCATTCATCCTTTCGGGGTCGATGAATTACATATCCGCTGCATACTGGGGTCGATCTAATCGACTGGCCCCTCCCCAAACATTTCAGGCCTTGTGCCTACAGTAGAAAAGTATCTTTAATGGAGAATTTGGCAGTAGCAAGTAAAGTTTAATTTGGTTGTCTGTTGCTTTGCTCTTGATTTTTTTGTGTCCAAAGAAGGGAAGACAGAGAAAGAAAATCGCCAACGATGCACACGTATTGAAATGTGTATGTGTGTGTGTGTGTGTGTGTGTATATATATACACGCACGCACACAGTCTTATACATACAGCTGTATGCGTGTGTGTATGTGCGTGCGAGTATGTTTGTGTGTGTCTGTGAATGTGACTGCGTGTATTTGTTAGTAGGTATGTGTATTTACACGTGCATCTGTGTTTATGCAGCTGCCAGCAGGGTGGTGTAAATCTTGAGTTTAATATTAAATCATGCGTGTTTGGGTATGTGTGTGTGTGCGTATGTGTGTGTGTGTGTGTGTGTGTGTGTGTGTGTGTGTGTGTGTGCTCGTGTGTGTGAGATATAAAATCCGTGGGTCAAGGAAAGACAGACAAAGAAATACTTCTCTTCCTTCATGAAATGTTAATTGCAGGTCAATGCAATATCAACGTGTTTGCTCTCTACAGAATGCCAGTGGCTTTATAACAAACGGTACCGTTCTGCTGAAAGGCGTTCGAGGAGGATAACATAATGAGTCGGAATAATAAAGAGTATTCAAAAATATATGAAAAATAATGTAACACGTATTTTTGAAGGCGGCGAGATGGCAGAAACGATAGCACGGCGGGCGAAATGCTTAGCGGTATTTCGTCTGTGTTTATGTTCTGAGTTCAAATTCCGCCGAGGCCGACTATTCCTTTCATCATTCCGGGGCCGATAAATTAAGTTGCGAACTGGGGTCGGTCTGGACCCTACCCCGAAATTTTGTGTCTTGTCCTTAGAGTAGAAAAAAACATACATTTTTTAGTGTGTCGAAATAGTGAAAAGGTAGCTCTTACAGCAAAGACAATAAACAATGAAAGACTATTTTAATCATATGGCTCCGCCCTCTCTCTCCCTCCCTCTTTATATATAGGTATAGATAACACCTATATCTTTAGAAGTCTCTATTTTATCTAAAGCACACTTTCATATAAATCTGCCTATTAGTCTGAGGAGTGTGTATATATATATATATATATATATATATATATATATATACAAACATATTCAGGGAGATAACTCACATGCACCACATTTCGTTTTGCCTTTGATAGTATGGATGATATATAGGTAATAACAATCAATAATCATTTTAAAGAATTCAAACAATGTAAATGCTTGCAATATTTCAAATTATTAGGACAGTGGTTCAACATATCCAAACACTATCGAAAAGCTCCGTTAGGAGTCAATTCAGTTTAACTGTACATACTCACGCTACAAATCTAGGCGTCTATGATTTCCAACAACAATCATACTCGACTTTACTGAGGCGATTATAAGGTGGAACATTTTCGAGGTTGTTTCCCTACAACTAAAGATAGGACGCACTACCAAATTAATTTTAAATAATTTGCCTCCCGGATGTTGCCACCTCTGCCTTTCTTGACCACCGTTAGTAATTCACATTTTTGATTCTTTTTAATTTGGGTGTAATTTTTATTCATTAAAATATAAATTGTTACAGTAAATCAGTTAGCACCTACAATATCGGTTATAAGTGATTTTTTTTCTTTTGTTCTCTCCTCATTGGCAATCATACTAAATTGTATTTAGCACACTCAGCTACTAATTATTATCTCCATTAATGAGTTCATAAGGTCTAGAACAAGAAAATGTCTTAATATTTTAATTTGCAGGTGTGTTAATCACAAACTGGTTACTGGTATCATACTTGTTATAGATAAAAATTGTA
>NC_142929.1:114233421-114305921 GCF_046866305.1 Octopus bimaculoides
GTGTTAACTGGAACGACTCATGTACTGAGAAGAGCATTATCGCTGTAAAAACAACATCCATTCATGAATTTATTTATTTATTAATTTTTTTACATATTTTACTTGTGTATTTGCGCGTGTAAACTGGGAATGCATACAATGAGCTTCTCTGCCCTAGGTGTACGGAAAACGCTCAGCAAGAAATGGAAGAAAATTTGAAGAAAGAAAAAGAACAACATAATAATAATAATAATAATAATAATAATAATAATAATAATAATAATAATAATAATAATAATAATAATCCTTAACTGGACACTAAACGAACTATGTAAAATAGACAGGAAAACAAGAAAAATAATGACAGGATATAGGATGCACCACCCAAAATCTGACATAGAAAGGCTATATATACAACGCACAGAAGGTGGCAGGGGTCTTATACAGCTAGAAAACTATTATAAAATAACCACTATAGGACTGCAAAAATACCTACTCCAGAAGCAAGGGAAACTAATACAAATAGCCACAAAACACGAGCAAAACAAAAAACTGTTTTCAGTATTTAAGGAAGCTGACAAATACAAACAAGAAATCAATCTACCTAACAAATACGAAGAAGAAGAAGAAGAAGAAACAACAAAAGCTATAAAACAAATGAAATCCAAACTAAAACTAGAACAGCAACGGACCATGATAAAACGATGGCAAGAAAAGCCCCTACATGGTAAATACTGGGCTAAACTAAATGCGAAAGAAATAGACAGAGAAAAATCCCAGCAATGGCTGAGAAGCTCAGGACTCAAAGCAGAGACTGAAGGATTTTTAATTGCTGCACAAGACCAAAGCCTCCCCACCAGAAATTACCAAAAACACATAATGAAAAGAAATATAACAAGTAACTGTAGAATATGTGGAAATCGACAAGAAACAATAAATCATATTATCTCTGGCTGCCCAGTCCTGGCTAAGAAGGAATATATCCACAGACACGACAGAGCTGGGACCTATATACACTGGAAGCTATGCCAACATTATGGAATAACAACAGAAAAAAGATGGTATAAACACACGCCAGAATAGGTCACAGAAAACGAGAAAGCAACCATACTCTGGGATATGCCAATACACACAGATAGAGAAATTAAGGCAAATAGACCAGATATAGTTGTCAAAGATCATGAAGAAAAAAAAATGCTTTCTAATTGATGTATCAATACCAGCAGATGACAACGTTTCTCTAAAAGAAATGGAAAAACTTTCAAAATACAAAGACCTGGAAATAGAGATAACTCGAATGTGGAATCTAAAAACAGAAACAATTCCTATCATAGTAGGTGCCTTAGGTATAATAAAAAAATATTCAGACAAATACATAACAAAAATAGCAGGACTTACAAATATATATAACATACAGAAAATTGCACTACTGGGTACTGCACACATCCTACGCAAAACACTTTCAATACAGTAAACATAAGAGCACCACAGCAAACCACAGCAAACCACAGCACATACCCAAGGCGCACAGAGCTGCGCTCGGTAGTGAAGTGAAAGCACGTTATAAAACTAAAACTACTGAATAATAATAATAATAATAATAATAATAATAATAATAATAATAATAATAATAATAATAATAATAATAATAATAATAATAATAATAATAATAATGATAATAATAATATAACAACAATACTAAAATATTTTTTATGATGAAATTATTTTATCATTCTAGCATTTTCTACCTTGACTTACTTTTCTTATACACATCAACTCGTGTGTTCCTTTTCAAACTTCTACATATATATACATACAAATACACATATGATAGCGCAATATTGTTGAATGGTTGAAAAGTTTGACTCACGAACACGGGGTACTGGTTTTGATTCTACAGCTTGCCATCATAGTCAAGTGTTGTTTTCCGTAGCCTTGGCTGGGCGTATCTCTAGTAAGATTAATTGGGAAAACGTAAACTGAAGGATGTATTGGGTTGGTAATTTTAAAGCACGCTTTGAAACAACTTGTATCATGGTGACTTGTCTTCAAAATTATGCTAAGGATAGCCATGTCTACGGAATACTAAGCCAATTACAGATTAATTCAGGAAATAAGCAAGTAATTCGACTGAACAATGTAATCCTACATATCCAGCGTAGGTAGTTAGATAGGTGTATAGAAGTGAATTTATGTATATATCTACCGCTTTCCCTCTTTAATAACAATAATAATAATAATAATAATAATAATAATAATAATAATAATAATAATAATAATAATAATAATAATAATAATAATAATAATAAGAAGAAGAAGAAGAAGAAGAAGAAGAAGAAGAAGAAGAAGAAGAAGAAGAAGAATACCGAGATACCGAAATATCGTTCAGCAAATTTAATAATGGCACCCTTCTTCTTTAGTTACATATTTCTTCCAGAGGAGTCATAGCAGTCCTAATATTATCTATAATGATAATAATAATGATAATAATAATAATAATAATAATAATAATAATAATAATAATAATAATAATAATAATAATAATAATAATGATGATGATATATATGTATGTATGAATATATGTATGTATTTATATGGTCTTTATGCATTTATAGTAAATATATATTTGTAGACAGTTATAATAGCTATTAAAGAAAATTATGAATATTTAATTTACATGAAAATAACTGGGCATAATTTGCAAATTACAAGATTATAAAATTTAAATTTCAAAGTATATTAACTGCAGAAATGACACAATAATACACACACACACACACACACACACACACACACACACACACACACACACACACACACACACACACACACACACACACAGAGGCAACTCCCACACCCCACCTTCACACTCACACTCACACTCTTTCTCTCTCAACATATATATGTAAGTATGTATTATATATATATATATATATATATATACATTCACACACACACACACATATATATATATATACACACACACTTAGTCATACATACATATCGATTTTTGCTGAATGCTAGGTGAAGGTGACCTTTGCAATTGAACTACATTCACTAATATATAAAACGTATATCATTAGATATTAATACTGACATTATATGTTAATATTTGAACAGATAGGAAGAAAAATGAAATTATTGTTACTCAAGAGGCCAGAGTGAGAAATTATTGCATTGATATTTTCTATTTCAGCGACATGAAAATTACTTCATTTCTTTCATATAACAAATCACGACATGTTAAAACCCAACTGTGAAAACGGGGAATACTGAATATAGTAAACGTAGTTATACTTAGAATGCACATATGCAGACACCAGAGTTATTAACACATGCGCACTGAAGAAAGCGATGGCTTCTACATACGCATGTGTGCGCACACATACATGAACATTGCACACAGTTCAGATGTATATTAAATTATCTGATAAATTAATCATATAATCCATAATTCACTGCAAATTTCTGAGTTTTGCTGGAGTTATTATTATTATTTTCATTATTATGTTTGCTGTTCTTGTTTTTATTATTATCATCACCATTATCATCATTATTATCATTATCAATATTATTATTATTATTATTATTTTGATTATTATTATTATTATTATTATTATTATTATTATTGTCATTGTTTTTGTGGTTATTATTATTAGTATATTGTTATTATTATAGATATTATTATTATCATTGTTTTTGTGGTCATTATTATTATTATTATCATTATTATTATTATTATTATTATTATTATTATTATTTTGTTCTAACTTAACATGTCTGCCTCCTGTAGCAACAGCAGTGACGTCACGGATGAAATCATGCATTATAATTGCTAATCAGTTAACACTAATCTATTTCTATTCACATCAGACCGTCAGTTCAAATACAATGAACTATATTTAAAATTAAAGTGCATAAAGACAAATTTAGTTTCCTAAACTATAACGGACTATAGAAAAAAATGTGCAAACCTCGTAATACAAAGAAACCGATGACGGTACACATCATCAGCAATTAGTCAATTGTAGATTGTTATCGTGTCCTTCATCAGGGAGTGTAAGAAAAAGTGTAAAACTTAGTGTAGACTAATAAAAAAAAATGCAGATCTAGTAACAGTGTATTTTGTGAAAAAATAGACAAGTATGGCATCCAAGGCAGGAGAATGTGAAGATACCTCGTTGCATGTTGGCAAAATGGAAACTCCAACTGGAAGTTCAGGCAAACTTTAACCGCTAGAGACAAGAAGGATGGGGCCTTACGAATGATTGGAGTAGTTATTAAATCCGATGGAGGCAATTAATCTCAGAGATTTGAAGCGGATATGATGAGAGGTAGAATAATTACCTCCGAAAGTAACTTATAGCTAAAATATAATACCCGTCCTTATATACACAACCACATGCATATACATACACACACACACACACACACACACACACACACACACACACACACACACACACACACACACACACACATATATATATATATATATATATATATATATATATATACATATATATATACATATACATATATATATATATATATATATATATATATATATATATATATATATATACTATAGTAATACTTTTGTGTTTTTCTCCGTCACTACATATGAATGAGAAAGGAAGGGTTGATAGATGAATAAGGAAGGAAAGGGTGATGGCAAACTTGCAGTGGGAGAGTTTCAACTGTGTGTGAGTATATGTGTAGGTATGTAAAATGGAGGTATGTGAATGCGAATGTTTTGTGTGTGTGTGTGTGTGTGTGTGTGTGTGTGTGTGTGTGTGTGTGTGTGTGTGTGTGTATACGTTTGGTTTAACCTTTAGTTTAATCAAATATCACCACAGCTTCAATAAACGTAGATTAATAATTTCTTTAAAACATTTTAAACGGTATAAATCGGAGTAATATCAAAAACGACCCGTAGCAAAAGAAGTAACGTAAATAATAATAATAATGATAATAATAATAATAATAATAATAATAATAATAATAATAATAATAATAATAATAATAATAATAATAATAATAATAAGAAGAAGAAGAAGAAGAAGAAGAAGAAGAAGAAGAAAGTGATCCGTAAGGATGCACTGAGGCGCTGAGGCACTGACATGAAGCGTCCAAGAACAAGCTCTGAGAATCAATTACACCAAGTTCCAAATAGAAAAGAGCAGTGAATCGCTTCCTTCTGTGGCAGCAAAAAGAAAACAATTTCATATTGTGAGTGAGTGTAGTAAGCAGGAAAAGGAGGCATGATAACGTGGATAAGTTTATTCACTGGGGACTGTCTGAAAAGTACAGTCTGGGCAGAACACGTAAATAGCACAAACATGAACCCAAGGGTGTCACTGAGAATAATGGATATAGGATATTACAATCCAACGTGACTCCCTAATCGATGCTCGGAGACCAGATATTGTTGTGGTAGATGAAAAGAAAGTAGTAAACTAAGATCTTAGTTATCATCGATCAGATATATGCCATACTTGTTGATATACTCGTAGATGACAAAGACCTGGAAAACATGAAGAAATACAGACTAGTGAAAGACGAAATTGTGAGAATATGAGCAATGAGGAGAATAACTGTTATCTCACTGATTGTAGGGGCACTCGGTGCACTAACAACCAGGTTCGAGAAATATGTCGGAGAAACTGGAATTGTCATGAAGGCAGAGCAGGCAAAAAATAAATAAAAACTGCTCAGTTGGAGACAGCTAGGATTTTGAAGATGGTGCTTGGGTCTTGAGTGCCTTTAAGGATAAATTAACATTCAAGTACCAAAGCTTATAATTTGCGGAAACAGAACCCGCGAGACTTCTGACAACAGGCTACTGGCCGCTCTCACGGAATAAACCCGAGCAAGTAAATCCGAGAGGTCTGAGAAGTAAACTAATAATAATAATAATGATAATCCTTTATACTAATGGCA
This sequence comes from Octopus bimaculoides, assembly GCF_046866305.1. Classification (NCBI taxonomy): domain Eukaryota; kingdom Metazoa; phylum Mollusca; class Cephalopoda; order Octopoda; family Octopodidae; genus Octopus; species Octopus bimaculoides. The sequence goes on from NC_142929.1 coordinate 114,239,344, forward strand.
CAAGGCCTGAAATTTTTGGGGAGAGGAATAGTTGATTACATCGACCCCATAGTTTCACTAGTACTTAATTTATCGACTCTGAAAGGATGAATAATAATAATAGTAGTAGTAGTAGTAGTAGTAGTAATAGTAGTAGTAGTAGTAGTAGTAGTAGTAGTAATAATAATAATAATAATAATAATAATAATAATAATAATAATAATAATAATCAGCTTTGAAACCTTTGATTTCTACACCTGTGAATAGCTATCATTTCGTTCCCCGCCGAGTATGCGAAAATGTGAGCACCTTCTTTATTTCAAGAACACTACTGTTTTCTGTTCGGAAAACTACTGTTCGGACAGACAAAAGATCATCTTTAAAAAACTTCATATCTATAATTTTGTGATAAAAAATTTTAACTTACTTTTTCCATGAATATTAGAAAATGTAAACATCCTTTTTATTGTAAAAAAAAAATTAAAAAAAAAAAAAATACCACAGTATTCTCTGAACGGGCATGCAAAGGAACATCGCAAAAAATTTAGAAATTTTTGTGTGAACATTTTGCCTTCCCGTCTTCCCTGACTAACAGAATAGGTAAACATGCCTTTTATTATAATACAATTAAATGCACCCTAAACAATTAAGGAAGTAAGCACCTTCCAATATATACATACTGCACAACTACAAAAACTGTAAACCACAGCAAAACGTCTAAAAAGAAAAGGAAAATTCCAAAAGGAAAAGAAATTCAGAAATTCAAAAATCCAACAAGGTGAACATCGCTTCCTCCTGCTGGAATGTCTACAATATCTTGTGAATGTTTTAAATTTCCCTCAAAATAAAATAAGTTAGGAAACTTACATACCTACAGCTTTCGAACACACAAACGATCAGTTTTAAAAACAAAAACATTAATATCTACATTTACTGTGTGTATACTTATCCTTTCCTCTCTCCGTGAGTATTCGAAAATGCAAACATCATCTTCCTTTTTTATTCTACGAACACTACCATTTCTCTCTGTGCGGTCATACAAAAGACCAGATTTAGTAAACCTTAAAACTTTACTTGTTTTCTTTTCTTTTTGACTCTCCCTGAGTATTCGAAAATGTAAACATCCTTTTCATTACAAAAGTCCAACTGTATTCTCCGAATGGAAAGACAAACGAACATCTGAAGAAAACTTACAAACCTTACTATATTACCCAAATACGTAAACACACATATTATTGCAACAACACAACTGAATTCAGTAATTCAAAAATTCAACGACGTGAATATCAGTATATATATATATATATATATATATATATATATATATATATATAGTTTTAGGGAAAATAACCAATTTTCAAGAACTCATCGATGAAAATCCACTATCTATAAGGCTCAATTTAATTTTAATTTTTTATAAATTGATTTTAATTGAGTTTTTTACCTGTAATTTTGGATTTTGTCCCTAATATATATATATATATATATATATATATATATATATATATTTTTATATATATATATATATATATATATATATATATATATATATATATATATATATATATATATATATGAGTATGTGTGTGTGTGTGTGTGTGTGTGTGTGTATGTATATATATTATTATTGTTGTTTCGTCTACCAGTAATTACAAATAGAACAGGTGGAATTGCTTCTTTTCAAGGCAGTGCCCCCAGTGGCCACTGGTAATAGTAAACACATTTGAACTGTGCTGTTGCTGTTGCTGTTGCTGCAACCACTGCTGCTGCTACACATAAAAATAATAATGTCAGTGATATCAGTGATGATAATAATAATAATACTGAAAAGAAACGGGTGGAGCCTCATGGGCTGATTAATGATACATATATATAGTGATGGTGTCACAATAAATACACTGGTAAATGCGCAACCTGATAATCGCTACCTCATATGAATGAAAATGAAAGAACAAAATATTATGAATAACGGTGGTAATGAAACTGAACCCAATGATGGTGACAGTGTTGCACCCGGTAGGCTCAGAGATTCTTGTCCGGTTTCAGCCTGTCAATAGCCAGAAATGGACCACCACACACGGCGTAGATGGAGCAAGCAAATTAATGCTGTGGTCATGGAGCGTTACTACTTGAGCAGTCCGGTCGATGAAAATGGTGCTCAAATTAGGGGTTACCGACAACGCATGTATGATCATTGGAGAGAAAAGTGATTGTTTCAACTCACGGAACAGAGACTATGTGATTAAGCTAGAGCAATAAGGAAAAATTGTTGGTTCCCAAAAGTAGAGCTCGAAGCTATCAACAGCAGCAGAGATAACGATGAAAATAGAGTTCTTACTAATAAAAGTAATCTCATGGCACAGGAAAGGAACGATGGTGGCTTACTTGATGAGAGACTTATAGATGATCTCAAAGAAGACAATAAAACTAATGGCGACATGACAGATGAACAAAAGGCAATCTACGACAGAATAAAGGCACGACGCCAGGAGAACGATAGCAACATTATTTGTGACATTATTTGATCGATGGGAATTGAACCAAGAAACGTAAAATGTCAATTAAATTCTGAAATACATCAGAACAGAAATATATCGCAGAAACAAATAATTTGATTAAGGCAGCAATTATTGTAGCAGGAAACGTAGGTGTTGATGTCAAGAAAAAGAAACATAATGAGAGTGACAAAAGAAAAGATCCATGGTAGAAAAGAAGAATACAAGCAGGGTTAGATATGCTCTCGAAGGAAATCTCTGTCTTAGACCGAAAAGAGAAAAGGGAGCTTAAAAGTGAACAAAAATACAAGGCGCTGAAAAGGAAGTATGATATTGAAATAAAGGGCCTGAAAGTAGTAATGGAGGAAGCGAAACAGCGCCTCGATGCAAAGAAAGCAAAGATGGTAAGATACAACTAAAGAATGAAGGGATACCAGCAGAATAGGTTATTCAGAGTAGATCAGAAGAGATTCTACAAAGAAATAAATGGAGAATGTACAGATGAAAGGCTGATACCAGATAACATTCATAGTCAAAGGTTTTCGAGTGACATCTGGAGCAAAGACAAAGAGCACAAGAAGGATGCTGAATGGTGGCAAGAACAGAAACAAACTGCAGTCTGTCCAAAACAGACAGAACAAGTCATTTCAGTTATGAAAGTGAAGGAAATCAGCAAAAAAATGGGCAATTGGAAGTTCCCGGGATGAGATGGAGTTCAAGGCTACTAGATCAAAAGATTTGGTGAATGTCATGCACGAATAACTGCACAGCTCAACGCCTTGTTAAATATCGACCAAGTAACACCAGAGTGGTTGGCAATGTGTAGAATTGTGCCGTGCTTGAAAAACATCGTAAAGTCAATACGGTGGACAATTACAGGCCTACATTTTGCTTGCTACTTATGTGGAAGTTATTAAATGGAATAGTTGTAGAGTCAATGTACGAACATCTGGAATAAACTGGAGTCCTGCCACATGAGCAGAAGGGATGCAAACATGTGCAGAGGTATCAAGGATAGACAAAACTGTACTTAGAGACTGCAAGAAGAGGAAAAGTAATTTAGCCATATCATGGATCGACTATCGTAAGGTGTACGATATGATCCCACATTGCATCGAATGTTGAGCGATTGCTTGGAAAAAGTATCGGGAAGCGGAGGACTGATCTGACAGCATATGGAAGAAGTTTAGGGACAATAGAAATGAGGAGAGGCATGTTCTAATGGGACTGCTTGTCCCCACTAATCTTTGTACTGTGCATGATACCGCTAACACTGATTCTGAGGAAAGCAAAGGCTGGGCAGAAAAGAGCTGACAACAAAAAGTCAACCAATTGTTATTCATGGATGACCTCAAACGTTATGGTAAAGATGAAGCCCAAGTCAGTTCCCTCGTTGATAGGGTGTATATATTCAGTGCTGATATCAGAATGGTGTGTGTGGTGTGTTAAATTTGAAGAGAGGCAAAACCAAATGTACGGGCGGGCTAGTGATACTGTCAGAGGAGGTTATGATTTAGTAGTAGTAGTAGTAGTAGTAGTAGTAGTAGTAGTAGTAGTAGTAGTAGTAGTAGCAGAAGGAGCAGCAGCAGCAGTAGTATTAGTAATAGTTGTCGTGGTGGTGTTAGTAGTAGCAGAAGTAGCAGCAGCACTAGTAGCAACAGCAGCAGCAGAAGCAGCAGCAGAAGCAGCAGCAGCAGCAGCAGTAGTAGTTGTAGTAGTAGTAGTAGTAGTAGTAGTAGTAGTAGTAGTAGTAATGATGTACCAACAAATGACACCTAATGGTTGTTTTACTGTGAACTCAATGCTATGATAAGCCAGTCCCTTTTGTTGATATACCTAGATCCAAATGGATCCTGTAACTAATCAATAAATATAAATATGTGTGTGTGTGTGAGCGCACGTGCGTGTGTGTGCGTGCTGGTGTATGTTAGTATATATATATATATATATATATATATATATGTCCATGGATGATTTATTAGAACACCGAATACTGCATTAATTACCTTCAGAGGGCATGGGGGGGGGGGGGGTTAACAGCCGTATCCCACAATCTGCGATATATAGAATTTCAAGGTCCTTTCAAGCAGTGATGTCGCATAGAGCCAGTGACTAGCACCCACACTGAATTGCGGTAGCATAATTTTTACTGCAAACTATTTACAAATAATGTGAATACATTTATGTTATCCTTTATTGACAGTCTCTTTAAATTCTTTTGCTGGCAATTAGTACTTGTTATTAGTTTTGTAACAGATTCTGCTTAAAATAGGAAGCAAGCTGCGTTTCTATGGCTATTAATGCCACATTTAGTATTCATAATTAAAATAGAAAATTCAATTAGAATTGTAATTTGAAAAGTTAATTTTGTTAATATGTCTATAATGAGGATTAGAAATTTGAAATTAATTTATCAGTGATCACCATCGTATCGCGTTAATGATATAAAGTGTTTTTAATGTTATACTCATATTATAGTTGTTTAATATTTTTAGATTAAACTTTCATCCATATTCTGATATGCTATGCATTTTCTAGAGTTTTATTATCCTACGGCATAATGCAGTTAACAGAAATAAACAATAATAAAAAAATTACTTTAGGAAGTAGGTTATCGAATAATTTACACAAGCTTTTAGTCCATGAGAATAATTTGGTATAAATTTTCAATGAGTATAGGTCAATATTTTGAAAGAATTTCCACTCTGGAAGGAAAAGCTGGATAATTTCCAAAGCAGGGATTCACTTGTATCCACACAGTGTTCATTTCTTTTCATAAATATCAATAACGATGAATCCTTTTCTTCTTTGAATGGGTGCCACTGGTTGTCATTACCAGGAATGACATTAAGGAATTATGTTTAACTTTATAGATCATCAGTTGAAATGAAACGTTAAGAGAATGCTAAGTTTGGAATTATATTGAAATCTAACCATGCGATTAAATGAAGCATAACAGTGTTAGGAAGTTAGAAGTAAAATTACATATTAAATGTATTATAATAATTACAAGTAAACATGTATTAACATCTAAAAATAAGATTAGAAGAACAGCTAATGTGATAATGAGTTACAAACAGATATGTATATATATATATATATATATATATATATATATATATTTGTATGTATATATATATATATATATATATATATATATTTGTATGTATATATATATATATATATATATATATATATATATATATATATATATATATATATATATACGTGTGTGTGTGTGTATAAATACGTACACACAGTTATATATCCTCACATACATACATACATACATACATACATACATACATACGGGAGATGTGGTAATTTGGCCGTAGAAATTGTCTTACAGATATGACTGGGTTACCCTGATTGTGTAACATGGTGCATATTCCTGTTGCCAGACATAGAGTCTTCCAGCAGCCACCCTTTTGACCCAAGGCAGCACTACCTCTTCCAGGCACTTGATGTAGGCCTCCGTGCTGAGTCTGAGGACGTGTGTGAAATTGAATGGAGGCATAACATCGCCATCACTAGTGATCACTCCAAACACCATGATGTTCACTGCTTGTTTGATCTTTATCTCACATATTTTCGGTACATGGCAAGCCAACGGTTGTTCTGTGTTCACCATCTGATCCTGGCAGAAATTGTTTTCGTCTGAGAAAAACCAATGCGTGTTCGGATAGAGGGGATGCTTGAGTTTATTAAAAAAAACTGCCTAGCATGGTCTTTCCTATTGTCTTCGATGGTTTGGGATAAAAATTGGCACTTTCTCATCTTGTATCATCCACACCGAATGTTTTCATGCAATCCCTGATGGATAAGAAACACAGACACTTCCACATCTCTGGCAATGGTCCTGATTGACTGTCAATCGTAGCCTGGATCTCACACACAAATTCAGGAGTTGTTTTCTTATCAGAACGATCAGAGTGAGTTTTCCGAGCTGCCTTCGTAATCATCATTAGACTCATCTAACTTTTTTCCGAATCCTCCGCACTGCCCTCAGATTTAACCAAAGCACAATGAAATGTTCGTATTAGAGTTTCCGGCGGGAATGCTAAGCAATAAAGCATGCCGTTTCCAAATTTCCGGCAGAGTGAATTGCATCATGGTGTTGTTTTTTTCTCACACACGGTGCCCAAGAGAAAAAGAAAACGGGGGAAAAATCGCCAACGATTCACATATATATACACATATACATATATAAGGTATATGTATATACATATACATATATAAGGTGATTTGCGACTTCGTAAAATTTGTTATTAATTCTTTGTATTTCTTGTTAATTCGAGAAATGAAAAAGTTTTTTCTTGCAGAAAATTATATATAAAATATTGCTACGGTTTTTGCTTCTTTTATGCATAACAAATTCTCAATTCATATTGTAATTTTTTTATATTTAACATAGAAAACATTAAAATATAGAAACATGTAATTTTTCGAAAAATCTTTTTTACGATTTTATCTTAGTCTTATCTCCCCTACATTTCTACCTTATTCAACCTCTCAAAAACACTTCTTTATCACCGTACAATCTTTTTCAATAATCCTAACCACAGCATGTATTTTCTTTCTAGATTCTGTAATATTAACAACTATTCTTCTATCTTTATTCCTTCTTCTTAGACTTATTTCGCATAAACGAATGTAAACTTTTGACTAATAATAACATTTTTCCCTATAAAATTAAGCTAATAATTATCCACTCACAATCCTATATCTTTTTTCGTTTCAAATTCTAGTAACTTATATAAAACTATATTAACTATTTGTATTTCTTATTCAAGGATTTAAAAAAAAACAATTTAAATATACACCATATTTTATTTTCATATATACCACTCATAACTGTGAAATGAAATATAAATTTAGATAGAGCTCTGCTCTCCCATTGGACGCTTATTCATTTATATATATACATATATATGCTGAGATACCCTTCGGTCATGACTGACCATGGGATTGCACCTAGAAAGTTACCTTCCCATGCACAAGGCCGGGTAAGGATGTTTTTTTATGGAAGACCAGCAGTTCGCCCATGCATACAGGCTTCCCCTCTCCACGCCACAAGTGTTATCCAAAGGCAAAGGCAGATACAGCTTGGCACCTGTGATGTCGCAACTCATTTCTACAGCTGAGTGAACTGGAGCAACGTGAAATGAAGTGTCTTGCTCAAGAACACAACACGCAGCCCGGTCCGGGATTCGAACTCACAATCACGATTGTAAGCTCGACGCTCTAAGCACTGAGCCATGCGCCTTCACTACACATACATACATACATACATACATATATATATATATATATATATATATATATATATATATATATATATATATATATATATATATATATATATATATATATATATATATATATATATATATATATATATATATATATATATATATATATATATATATATATATATATATATATATATATATATATATATTATATTATATTATATTATATTATATTATATTATATTTAACTCCCTTACCTTTACTCCCTTCCCTCACTTAGCGGTCATTATAATAGCTCTTTTGTCTTAATAACGGTCAATCACACAGTAATTTCCTTTTGTTTAATGGTCATTTTCATAGCATCTTTTTCGATGGCCAGATAACTGAAGAGATGACGGCGTGGGTTTCCACCCCGACATCCAAAAACTCGGACTTTTATCACGGCTACTGAATAATTGTCACATGTTATTCACAGATAAATTCCTCTATTTACATAACAACAAGGCCTCTTTCTTTCTTTTGTTCTTACCTTTTCTATCAATATATACATTTATATATATATATATATATATATATATATATATATATATATATATATATATATATATATATATATATATATATATATGTGTGTGTGTGTGTGTATATGTATGTGAGTGTGTGTGTGTATGTGTGTGTGTGTATGTGTGTGTGTGTGTGTGTATGTGTGTGTGTGTGTGTGTATGAAATTTGGAAGACAGATATCGATATATATTATATGCCGTATTAACATCACTCAGTAGCAAAACGTAGCATCCTTTTTCATTAAATATCAAATATATGCATTTTCAGTCAATTCATCTTCACACGTTTTACTCACCTTGATATTGAACAAACTCATGAAATGCAATGAGCTACCAACATAATGAAATCTAGAAATATTTCGTCTTCCCATATTATTTTTCTCCTTTGTCATTATTCCTTTCGTTTCTGTAATTAATTTTCCATTGACGTTTCTGTTTCTCCACAAATTACAGATAATATAATGTTCATCGACGTTATTTCTTTCTAAGATTATATCCAATATATTCGAAGAAATCTTTTATAAGCAGCTATTCCGAAATACAATCTTATATGTATGAGTGTATGTATATAAGTATGTATGTATGTATGTATGTATGTATGTATGTATGTACGTACGTACGTACTTAGTATGTATGTATGTATGTATGTTTTGCTTCATGCATGTATTCCCATGCATATAGTTGCATAACTAAACATGCTGATATATATTTAAACGATGAACTTTTTACAGTTCCAGTCATGGATTGGGTTTGTAGTAATCGAATAAGCTTTCTCCTTTCTTGTTTTGAGAAGCCTAAATTCTCAAGATTGGTATTTAGGCAGTGTGTTATATATCTCAGGTCCCCAATAATTACAGGTATAAACCTGAACCTGTAATCTCGATAGAGTAACTGCAGATTTCTCAATAGATCAGCGTAGGTATTCTCTTTTTCACTGATCATCAGCTTTGTGTTAACTTCCACTGGGCATCTAATTTCCATATCTGTACGCAGTTTCTCTTCTCTATCCCAAATCATTATATCAGGTCTGTTGTCCTTGCATTTTATTGCGGTCTTCACTGAGATATTCTACCAGTACTTCTTTTTGTTATGAGTAGCTATGGCTTCTACCAAACTGTGGTTTCTTATTTCTTTGTCTTCGCGGTTATCCTCCCGACGGATTTCATTATAGAGTGACCGAGCTACAACGTCATGTCTCCTCGGTAGATAAAACCGTGATGACATTTTCGGACAACTGCTTATAATGTGAGTGATATCTCCTGTGATAACACTACAAAGGCTGCATCGGCTGTCACATTTTCTTACTTTCCCTGCATCTCTATTCCTTTTGTACATCAGGTACTTGGTTGATATTTCCTGTTCCTCGATTGCAAACCTATACTCTTCAAAGTGAAAGGTAGTAATCCGACTATTGGTCTATGATAAACTACTTTGATGAACTCTGTTACTATCCTTTCGGAGCTTTCTACTAACATATTCAAACATAGTCTTCTGCACATATAGGCTCATCTTTGGACATGTATTCTAGGTTCTCAGGCAAAGAATGATGCTCAAGATGCTGCGTTCCAAGTTTTATGATGTTATCAGTCTCATGCATGGAAACTTGGACAAGGGATGCACTTCGACACTTGGTAGTTAAAAGATGTTGCCGAAGGCATGTGATAAACAATCAAAGGCATGCTAGATCGATGTTAAGCCTCTGCCGCCTTGTTTTCGTTTTAGCGATCATCGTTTGTTACTGACAGAACGCTGGTTCACAAACAAACTTTCACATATTTCCCTTGTACACGCACACATACACACATATATTCACAGAGAGTTGAAACGCTGTTTGATTTTTCTCCTCACTTCCATTGCACACACGCACATACACACACACACACACACACACATATACATGCACACATACACACACAAACAAACATCACATACCTCCTTTTTACATACACACACATCTACTCACACAGAGTTGAAAAGCTGTTTGATTTTTTCATCCCCCAGCTACCAGTTTGCCATCACCCCTTCCTTCCTTATTCATCTATCTATCTTACTCATCTACTGCCCCTTCCTTTCTCGTCCATATGTTGTGACGGAGAACAACAGATGAGTATTATTATAGTAGAAGATTCCAAATTCTTGTTAGAGTGGAGATTGGACCAGTCAGTCTGTACGGTGATGGCTTGATTGAAGAAGACCTTGCGTAATGGATGCCCTTCCTGATAAATATTTCAAAGAGTTGAAACGAAATATGCTTACATATCCTTTTAACAAGATTATCGTTCAGTTATTTTACAAGAAAGATGTTACTGTTCCTCGATTTTCGGTGAATGGTTCAAACTACCCTCTTCATGTTAAATACTAAAAATGATGTTCCGGATATTATATATTTATACGATTCTATACGTTATGGTATTGCATTATGTTATTGTGTGTCTGTATGTATGTTATGAAACTAATATCCGATAGCATAGCATGCAATGTGATGTGCCAACGATACATCAACTGCGCAATCATTTGCGCTCCGAAGAATAACAATCAAATTTCTAAAATAAAACACGGTACCTTCTTATAACAGGATGAAGATGAATAGTTTAATTCCAAGGCGAACACACTATATAGGAATATCATGAGCAAAAACGGACCTCAAGTTTTCTCTCTTTTAAATGAACTAAATGAACTATAGGCGCAGGAGTGGCTGTGTGGTAAGGAGCTTGCTTACCAGCCACATGGTTCCGGGTTCATTCCCACTGCGCGGCACCTTGAATAAGTGTCTTCTACTATAGTCTCGGGCGGACCGAAGCCTTGTGAGTGGATTTGGTAGACGGAAATCTGAAAGAAGCCCGTCGTATATATGTATATATATATATATGTGTGTGTGTGTGTGCATATGTTTGTGTGTATGTGTTTGTCCCCCCAACATCGCTTGATAACCGATGCTGGTGTGTTTATGTCCCCGCAACCTAGCAGTTCAGCAAAAGAGACCGATACAATAAGTACTAGGCTTCCAAAGAATAAGTCCTGGGGTCGATTTGCTCGACTAAAGGCGGTGCTCCAGCATGGCCACAGTCAAAGGATTGAAACAAGTAAAAGAGTAATTTGAACTTATGCATTTCCAGGGAAGGATCGAAATGTTAAATCAAATATTACTATACTTTACATTCTTTTAGTAGCCCATTTTCACATTACTCTCCCATTTAATCTTATTGTTCGAATTTAATATGCATAGTTGAGTGACTGTGTGGTAAGTAGCTTCCTTACCAACCACATGGTTCCGGGTCCAGTCTCATTGCGTGGCACCTTGGGCAAGTGTCCTCTACTATAGCGTCGGGTGATTAAAGGAGTGGATTTGGTAGACGGGAACTGGAAGAAGCCCGTCGTGTATATATATATATATATATATATATATATATATATATATATGTATGTATATGTAAGTGTGTGTATATGTTTTTGTGTCTGTGTTTGTCCTCCCAACATCGCTTGACAACCAATACAGGTGTGTTTACGTCCCTGTAACTTAGCGGTTCGGCATAAGAGACCGATAAAATAAGTACTAGGCATACAAATAATAAATCTTGGTGTCGATATGCTCGACTAAAGGCGGTGCTCCATCATGGCCGCAGTCAAATGACTGAAACAAGTAAAGAATAAAAAAATATTTACTTCTAAGTATTATAATATATATATAATATGAAATATGTATTTTGCTTCTAACCTCCTAACACGTTTGTGCTTCATTTAATCTCATGGTTAGATTTTAACATCATTTCAAGCTTAGTATCCTGTTAACCTTTCCTTTCAACTTGATATTTTCAAATGCTTTCTTTAGTATTTAGTTTGTCTTTGAGTGAATTTTATTGTCATTTTCTTATATTTTAGTATTTCGTTACTCTTTTATTTCATCCTATTGTTAATGTCTTTTATTCTTTCATTTAAACTTACTTTTAACATTTTCTAAATCATCAGTATTTTAATAGTCTTAGAAGTAACCTTATGCGAAACTTTTTTCTAAGATTACTTCCTTCATATCTTACATCATCAGTTTTCAAAACCTTTAATGTAATCACGAAGACATGCACTTTTCAACTGTCGCTCATTTTACTTTTTGTCTTTTCGAAGAGGTTATATGTAGTACTTTCAATCTTCTGTCATCGTTTCTCCACTCTGTCTCTCCTCCTCTCCCCCCTCTCTCTCTCTCTCCACTCTCTCTCTCACTGTATACACACACATATATACACACACACACATATATACACACACAAACACACACACACACAAACACAAACACAAACACAAACACACATATATACATACAACACGTACACATACAACTGAACGTACAAATAAGCAGCATGCTTTAATCAGTATGTTGAACCGACGTGTTTGGTTATGAATAAGTAAACAAAACTAAGAATATGCCTGAATATAAAGCATGACACATTAAATTGAGACAGATAACAACACAAAAGCATGCCAAAAACTTGTACCACCATCCACTACACGACACACATAATAAAGCAAAAGAACTAAATATTCCATCCAAACACCAATCACAACCTGAAACGCCTCATCGTGTGCTCACACTTCATAAATCTTACGAATCATTTGGTCACAGTTACATTCCCAACACTAATTTTAGGTTAATAATCAATTTAGAGATTTCACTGAGTTTAATTGTCAAAAGTGTTCTCTTCACAATCAGCCGTAAGATTAGAAACGCTGTTATTCAGAGCTTCAGAAGTATAGAAAACAAATCATTCTGCTAATTCACCCAGTTCAATATAGTTGATTTCTATGCACCGCTAGCTCAACTTTTTCTGAAAACCTTAGAATTTGAGAGACGTTAACCATCGTTAAAAGCATCGAGCCCAAGATGATAATGAAATTTTAGAAGTTTCTCTTTGAGTATGACAATTCTTACTGAGTAAAATATGAGAGTGTTTTTTCAGTCGATATTTCAATCGGAAACGATAAATATGTAGATGCGTATATATATATATGCGTGTATGTATGCATGCATGCATATATATATGCGTTGTGTGTGCATGTATGTAAAGAAAGTGCGCTGTTTTTTATAACCACACTCTCTCCAACATTATAACCAATAAACAGAAATGTATTATCTAATACTCATCTTCATTGCATTCTATTACCTTTCTTTCGAAGTATTTTTTTTCTTTTTTTTTCTTTTTTGTTTTCTTTTAGAATAATTCACCTGAATAATGGATCTTCTTGAAGACATAAAGGCTTTCACTACTTCATGGCAAAAAGAGACATGCAACATAGAGAAACATAATAACGATCAAAACGAAAATGGAATATAATAACAAAAATGACAAAATAGATGCTAAATAAATCATTGTAAAAGTCGCAGGTGGATAGAAAATAGAAAATCCTGTGCAAGGAAAAATAATTTTTTAGAAGAAAGAAACTATGAGGAGAATTTTTGTAGAACCTTGAAGTATACTCCCATTTTTATAATTCGATTAATGGAAAAATGAGATGTCATTATGATAAAAAATTTTCTGTACCTATAGAATATCAAAGTTTATTGTTGATGAGTAAATTTGAGAAAATTGCTTTCTAAAATTCGATCATTACAACATAATAGACGTGCTCTTTTCAGCTTCAGCAGTTAAACAGGCAAATAGAATTAAGCAAGAAAACTAAATTATTATTATTTCTTTGAGAATTGTCAATGACAATGGAACCTATTTACATTTATAACTACGGGCATGCAGTTTGTTTTTGGTTAATGCGCAGTTATATATGCGTATGTGTGTGTGTGTGTGTGTATAAATATATACATACGAACTCACTCACATGCACACACACATCTGTACATATATATGTATGGAAGCAATCAGTTTCACACATATCCTTATTCATAATCACACACAGATACACGTATATGTTATCGAAGCACGGACTTGTACTTATGGATGTGTGTGTGTGTGTGAATATGCGTTAATGCATTTCTCAGATGCCTTATCAGTAAAAGAGGTTTTATAATTCCTTCTGATATGAATGCGTTAAAAAAAAATCATGCTGTTTGATCAATATATTCTAGGATGAACCTAGGTATCAGAATCTTAAGCGTAGTTATTTCTAAGCTAATATCATATATTGTTATCATAGCTGAAAAATGAGTGCAAGATTGTTCGTTGTTCTTGAATATAAAGCGCACACTTTTGCCAAAATCTCTGGAGAATAAGGAATATAAACAGTTCCTTTCCAATAGTAGACTCAGACTCAGGGGCAGCTGTTGAAAAACCATTAATTTATCTTCTCTAATTCAAAAGCTCATAATAAAATATAACATACAATCATCGGTACCTCCAGATGCATGTGATATATATAATGCAGTGCTCCAGCATGGCTGCAGTCTATATATATGTGGTAGAATTCGGGTGAAAACCTCGTAATGTGCACTTAAAAACTCTTATACCGTTACCACTTGATATCTTGCAGTAGTGTGTATTCCAGGGTTGCATACGCATGCGGAACTTCCCTTCATGTGAGATTATTACAAGGATAATATAAAAGTATAGAGGATAACAGGTTTTAATAGTAAATCACAACATTTTTTTCTGCACCGCAGACGGTTGTAACAAGAACAAATTCAGTAACATTATCAGCAAGAACATCAATATTAATCCACATATTTAGTTCACGTTGGATGCTAAATAGCAAATCATTATTTTCAGACTAAACAGGCTAGGTATAGATAGCAAGAGTAAATTATGTCTACTCCACGGATATTTACATGACATATCTATGCTAGAAGCACCAGAATGTATACGTGAGATCCTCATCTGCTCTCCACACGATTGATGGACTTTTATGACACATGTTTTTGAGAAATATTATTCCAATATCGTATGAGGTTTTCAAACATACCTTAATGTGAGGAAATCAACCTACTTAGCAGAGTTATTAAAACGACTCTGTGCAGTAAAACTGGGTAATCGATAGGATAGTAATCATACAGTGATCTGAACTGTGACCCCGACTACCCAGCAAAAATATCTTGAATTTATGCTGTGATCTCGAAATTAATATCTAACTATACATACTTATTGCTTTACTTGAAATAGAGGTATCATAACAGGTGTTTTATTAATTTAAGTATGTTTAATTATATATCATAGCTCTAGTTGTTCGCCATTTTTCTTTTCTTGTGTAGTGATGTTGAATACATATCAAACACCTTACAGCTATTAGTGCTTAGCGAAGAGAAAGTGTTCTTATGAGAAAAGCTGTATAAGTTGTACTCATTTCTTCCAAGTTGGAATGTCACTTGTTTTCTTTTCAAAAGAATTGTGTCATTATGATGTATAATTCGGTCAAAGGTACTTAGCTTTGCGTGGTTAGTATTCAGAACTAAATGCAATAAATTCAATACCTTTTAATTCGTCACTGAAAAAGAACAAGCGATATATTAATGGTTAAATATATTTTCTGTGAAGAACATCAAAAAACTTAATATGCTGCGACAGAAATCCATTCTGATTTTTCCTATATATTACTTATATTTGCATGTCGTTCTCAAATGTCGTTGGTTATTGGAACATACTTAATTTCAGATATTGGCCTCGTGACCTACGATTACTGATGTCATGCCGATCATTTTAAAAGAATATTTTGGCTTCTAACTCAGCTGACTTGTCTATGTTTACTTGTTATTAAGAGAGAGTCCTTATAATTTTCTGATTATGTGTAACTATAATTTGATATAACTAACTAGTATATAATCACATAACATCAGAGGCTTAATGTTTTAATTATGGGAGACGTTATGTCAAGTGCTTCTACAATATTTGGACATATTGAAAAGAATTTATGATGAATGCAAGAAAGGAATTATTTTTACTCTGAGAACATAATTTAAGTTGTGGGATTTATAAACGAGGATGCAAATTACCCATGTCACAAAAATAAACGCTGTTTAAAAGAATACGATGAGCATTTTACGTAGAAGGCCACATGCGTTTGGTAAGGGGCGCTATACGTTTACAGGGATTGCAATAGTCAACAGGCACATATTTTATTGTTTGCAGAAGTTGAGAAGCAAAAATGACTTAGATTTGAAAGTAAAAGCATAAATAGTTGTAATTCACTATCACAATTTATGCAATTGTTGAGATTCGTCGCCATTTTTCTTCTTATGATTGTATTTGTAAAATTATATCGATAGAAATGTGGTTCACATAACGCGTCGTTATTAAAGAACGATTATAACATAACATACATTTAAAATATATCTAAATATAATACATTAAAATATAATTGACTAGAACATTTATGGTTCAATTAACACCAATTCAGAGTTTTATGAATATATCTTTTCACGTTGCCGTCTTAAAAGCAAGTGAGATTTCAGAATATAGTGAAGTTTATTCTTTAAAATATAAGTGAAGAATATCAGTTCTCTTTCTTTTAGGTTAGCATTCCATTGTCGTATTTTATAGTGTTGCAATTTACATTGAAGCTTGAAGCATTTATTGAATACAGTCACTGAGAAAATACTTAGAACATTCATTTATCACATTTAAAGAAACCTCCAGTTTTACCAGAATATTAACGAATGTTTTGCCACACATACAAAAAAAACAAAAAACAGCGGCGTGAGGTGCATATTTGCTGCCAAGTCAATACTTACAAGAAAGTTCCAATTATAACCTCGAAAAATGCGTGAAACCTTAATTTAATACAAGACAATGACTGAGTGAAATCTCAATGTTATACAAAACGATGACTGAGTTTCTGCAATGTGTTCATGGGATCTGCTATAAATCATATAAAAGTGACCACATATACGTGAAAGCACGCAGAAGAAAAGGATATATTGAATAATATATTTCAAGATATAATTTTTCTCGAAAAAATATAGCTTGGTCAGGGTTGGTACGTGTTTCATTATATTTGTGCTCAATACGCTATCAGTTTCTTTATAATTCCCAGTATTTTACTACAAACATTTTCTAGCTATTATTGAAACATAGAATATTGGATTAAACAGTTAGCATAAAATATCATATATGTTACTTAAAAGATTTGTAAAATATCATCACATTTATAAAGATTGCTCTTAAAACCTAGAAAAGATTATTCAAATTTGATTAAATATCTATTCTTCAGTTTAAGTGAATCAGGAATTATTAAGAATATATATAGGTAAAAATATAGTACCCACAAGAGTTGTTCTATTCCAACAATGAGATCTTCACTTACATAATTAAAGAACATACCTGCAAACATGATACATGGCTACGCACTATATGAATATCTATAGGATGGAGAAGTATGTAAAAAGTAGTGCCAAGAAGTGAGAACAATATGTAAGTACTCAGGTTTCAATGTCATTTCACGCGACCACAGACCTGTGGAGTAAGGTATCTCAATATATACTCGAAGGAAAAATATTATGTAGAACAAAATAACATTATGCATCTATACATTTCTTGCAAACTTTAAAACTGGACTACTGATCTTAATATTACATCACAGTTTTATGGTTATCCTTTTACAATTCGAGAAGATAGCTACAGAATGCCTACTGAACAAATGATCGTTAAGCGTTTACACCACGAAAATACGACGGAAAATGTCAATAATGTCACTTATCTTAAAAGGATATTATACGTGTTATCAGTAGCTTTCCTAAAATATCATTGAGGTACTACCATGGAACGGGATCTTATTGCTAAAACAATGTAAAATGATATTCATGGAAAATAGTATCCGGGATGATAAACGTTTGTTTTCCCCTGATGCTTGGTACATACCTCTATTTCAGCATTGAGGATATTAGTTGAGCGTTTTCACAAACAGTTCCACCAAATAATAGAAAACACACACACAAACAAACAGTTTAATATAGTTCTTTGGATCAGAAAATAAATATTAATACAGTAATATTGTTTAGTAGCCTGGCAAATTTGAACATTTCATTAAAATTACTGAGAGAGAGAATGGATATGAATAAATTATAAAAGGTACAGCTTTTCTTGACACATTATGAATTTACAAACTTACTGAACAGGATACTTAATACAGTTCTATATTTAAGAGATGATGAATTATGTACGTTATTTGCATTATTTACATTTGACGGATACTTGTCCTCATCTTGTTTTGTTGTTAACATAACGTTTCGGCTGATATACCCTCCAGCCTTCATCAGGAGGTGTCTTGGAGAAATTTCGAACCTGTGGGATGAAGTTAAAATAATTGACAGAGAACATCATTGGAAAATACGAAAACTAAAAGAAGTAGCACATATGCTAGGACACAACAACCTCACAAGCAGACCGAGTGCCGATATAACAGCATATGGGAACCAGTATTAAGGAATGATAGGAAAATATTAGATTTATAAGGCCTAAAAATTCACTCCATAATTTCCCACGGGCATATGGTGTAGTGGTTAAGAGTGCGGGCTACTAACCTCAAGATTCCGAGTTTGATTCCAGGCAGTGAATAATAATAATAATAATAATAATAATAATAACATCGAAAAATACCTTAGGAACGAGAACCCAGGTTCAAAATTTCCCCAAGACACCAGACGAAGGCTGGAGGGTATATCAGCCGAAACGTTGTGTTAACAACAAACAAGATGAGGATAAATATCTGTCAAATGTAAATAATGTAAATAGTATCAATAAGGATCCTTAATATTCACTTATTTTTCGATATATTTAAACAAAATACTTCATTTTCTCTTGCTTTTCGACATATTTAGATGAACGCCGATATCACTTATATTTTTACATATTTAGATGAACGCTGATATCAATGCTAGAATATGAGTTTAGAAGATCGCAGGTTGAAAGTATAAGCTGTACATGAACACGTGTTTCTTTTACCCGGCCGCGAAATTTTTTTCCCCAACAAGAGTTCTGGACCCCAGTTATGAACTTATTTGTATACAGCCAATCAGAGCTCAAATACCACCTAGTCACGAAAACACTCTGGTTGAGTTCAGTGTAAAATGTGCGTTATAGCCAAATCTAACTGTTCTAAACGGGCTTATAGGCGTGACAAATGTGAAATTTAGTGTATAAAGTGAATAGAGAACTCCTCACCGATGATGCCATAAGTGTTGCCAATTTGCATAATTTACTAAAAGATGTAAATGTGTGTAGTTTCCTAATTTTTTTACTGACTATGTTCATTCTTAATTTAAAATGTTGGTGTTGATCTGGAAATATCGTAATCAATACAGCGTTGTGCCGTACTGCGCCCTCCTTATATATATCAATGGGTACATGCAGTATCACTAATTTCAGTCTGAGCGTAGGTGCCTAATGTTAGCTCCATATAGAGATGGTGTTCAATTGATCTATGAGGACGGTGTGGGGGTAGATGTGGTGCTTATGTGAGACCTATGTTGTACTCACAGAGTGACATACACCATTCTATGCCTGACTGGCTGTACTGTAGTAGTATACAGTATGTCGATTTTCAAGGTGAGCTGTGATTGGCTGTATGCAAATGAGTTCATTACTG
The DNA here is from genome assembly GCF_046866305.1 of Octopus bimaculoides. Lineage (NCBI taxonomy): Eukaryota > Metazoa > Mollusca > Cephalopoda > Octopoda > Octopodidae > Octopus > Octopus bimaculoides. The sequence continues at coordinate 114,259,147 of NC_142929.1, forward strand.
GGGTCCGGAACTCTTGTGGTAAAAATTTCGCGACCGGGTAGCGAAATTTTTCCTTACGAGAGTTCCGGAACACGGTAATGAACTCATTTGCATACAGCCAATCACAGCTCATAGTGACCTTGTTGTTAAGTTAACAAACACACTCTACCAAGTAAACTCAAGACGAAGAACGGTGTTATAAGTCGACCAATCACCAAGTTATGTCTGATTTTAGGAGACAAATAATTTGATGGATTCGCATCTATACTTATTATCGGATTTTGTTAAGCCTCCATATGGTAAAGATGTCGATGGGAAAAGAGTGGTTAGATAGCAACTTACTGTTTTCCAAAGTAAACAACAACACAAACAACTACGCAGAGGCAGCCATGGTTGAAACAAGAACAAGAACGACAAGCATTCTTAAAAGAGAAAAGAAGCATGATCATTCCTTATCCAAAAGCCCTTTTCTTATCGCCCATCACTTGTTATGCGCTGATAAATTAGTTTGATGGTTGAGCTCTGATTGGCTGTGTGTAAATGAGTTCATAAGTGGAGGCCGAAACTCTCGTGGGAAAGAAAATTTCGCTACTCGACTTCCCTTTTTAATCATTCTAGTAGCATTTACTTTGCTGCTCTATTCAATTTCCTCTAACCGCTACAAATGCAACGAATTTTAGTGTATAGTATATATATACTATACACTAAAATTCGTTATACCATATAATATGTTTTTGTGTGTACATATATACATCCATAAATAAATGCATACAATTGTGTGTGTGTTTGTGTGTGTGTGTGTGTGTGTGTGTGTGTGTGTGTGTATGTGTGTGTGCGTGTGTGTGTCTTTGTGTCTGTGTTTTCCCCACACGCATACACACACGTTTGACAATCGGTGCTGGTGTGTTTACGTCTCCGTAACTTTTAGTTTTGATGTCAAAATTGCAAAGTGTTAGCATCCTATAATTCTGCTTGTCATTCAGTTAGTAAGTCAGCACGTGCATTGCGATCTATTGGGCAATTATCATAAAAAATTGGCAGAATTTTTAACATGTCGGGCAAAAATGCCTCTCGGCACTTTTTCCGGCTTTACATGCCTGACTCAAATCATAGCAAGATCGACTTAGCTTTTTATCCTTTTATGGTCGATAAAATAAGAACTAATCAGGCACTGGGGTCGAGGTGATTCATTAATCCATCACTCGCAACACAGAAAATTGCTGGCCTTGTGCCAATGATAGGAAAAATTATATCTCCTTCATTACAATTAGAAATGCTGCTCTCTGGCTGGTTTCTTATTCGAAAGGATATTGAATAGTGGAATAGTGAAATTCATGCTTCAGAATATATTGAACACATTACCACGATTCGTCGTCAGAAAAGTTAGAACGCAAAATCAAAATGACAGCAAATTTAGTAGAATCCAGTTTAAATGTACGTGTTTGTGAAATTATTTAACAATGTATCGCCATTATAAATAGGGAAATCAGTCGCAAGGGTTATATGTACTGTTGCGTCTATTTATTTCCTTCTCCATGAATACGTTGTTTTGCAACCGTGCTTACCTTAACTCTTTTAATAGAGCTTTATTATATATTAATGCACTGAATATTGGATATTCTTTTTGCAGTTGTTTATAACTGTCTCTAACATTAGATCAATGGAAACAACATTCAATCATGAAAACAGATAGGAAAATAATTTTCAGTGTATGACTCTCTTTCAGTTCAGTAATTTGACATATTTAACCTCTCCGGTCTTTGTATTGATTGTAGCAACTGTATAACAGCCAGTCATTTTGTTTTGAAAAACCGGCGTTAGCTTGGTAATGTACCGAAACAGAAATTAAAGTAACAAATACTTTTATTACTATTTTATCTAATATTGTGCTTCTTTCAGCAGTAAACAGTAAAGTTACTTTCAACTTACAATTTCGACATGTCACCACACTCAAATTAATTTTTACTATCATTTGATACTAAAAATAAATCTCATAAGGTAGTAACTAAGTCTGCTTTGAACTACTATTGAATTGATACATCACGATGTAACAGACATCATTATCATTCGCTTCTTATTTTTTCTTTCTTTCTTTTTTTTTCATCATTAACATCATCAAAACAGCCGTTACCACTAACATGGCAACTACTGTCATTGTCGTCACCGTCAGCATCACCGTCGTTGTTATGATGGTTGTCAACACCACATCATCATCATTATTATTATAATCATTATTGAATGAGAGAGCAGTGCATGCCATCAAAGAGACACCGAGGTACAAATAAACGAAGCTCAGTATACTTATTATGACTTCCCGTTTGATAGAGGAAAGCACATGCATCACAAACATAAGTGCACACCATGGTGATGTCATATCAAGATAAACAGCGCATGACCTTGCAGGTGACGCCAAGTTAGAATTTTCTTCCGCTCGAGTAGACCATCCCGCTGAAAAGGTCCCTGAATAAGGTTTATTTTAAGGATGATGAAGGAAACACATGTTTCCAGAGGTGAAATATTCAAACCCCAAAGAATTCCTCTCAACACATGCTCTCCCACTACTTCTGTCGTGATCAGAGATGCATATATCGTCAACCACTAAGGGACATGCCCAACTGGTTATGGTCAAGCAACTGGCAAGCAAATCTGTGGTACTGAGCAGAATATTTGATGAAGCGCATATTTTACACCAAGACAAAACATGTATCATACATGATAACACTTCCAGTCATTTACGATCAGAAGACATGAGAGCCAGTACCTGGTATTGCATAGCAAAGTGACATTGGAGGACAAATATACACATCATGACTACTCGTCTGATAAGGACATCTGCTCTATTGGTTATTATCAAGCAAGTGACAAGCAAATCTGTATATTGAGCAGGAGTGTAGGACAAAGACCTCCTAAGACAAAAGACACAGGAGCAAAAGCTCCTGGGAAAAAAGCCCCATAGTTAAAGTGTGAAGGTGGACAAAAGCCCCACGAACAAAAGGCCCACGGTTATATTCTTCGATTATTTTTCCGTTCTTTTTTTTTTCACCTTTTACGTGTTTTAGTCATTATATTGAGTCCACGCTGAGGCACCGCCTTGAAGAATTTTTAGTTGAACGTATCGACCCCAGAACATTTTTTTTACCTCTTATTACTTGTCGCAGTTATTAGACCGCGACCATGCTGGGGCACCACATTCAAGAATTTTTAGTCGAATGTATCGACGATAGAATTTTTTTATTTTCACTTGTTGCAGTTATTAGACTGCGGCTATTCTGGGGCACCACCTTGAAGAAATTTTATTCGAATGTAACAATCCCAGAACTTTTTTGAATGATTTTCAACCTGCGCATAAAGTTAAGCCTAGAAGGTATCTCCACATGCTAGAAATAACAGCCAAATCTCTTGAATTTTTTTTATAACCCCTTCGTTTTTTTTTTATTTTCTAAAAATCTTTTCATTTGTTTCAGTCATTGGACAGCGGCGATGCTTGGGCCCCAGCTTGAAGAATTTTTGGTCGTAGTAAATTCAGCATTTTAAAATATAATACTTAAAGTCTTTTGTTTTCTTCTCTTATCACTTACAGATTAATGAGAATAAATTGACCTTTTGAACTTTCTCCGGCCGTTGAAGTTCTAACAGAATTATGGCGCCGAATGGCAGTCATTCAAACGCACTTCTTGCTGTTTTTATGTTTTAACAAATTTCCTGAAGTAAATTCTTTCCCGTTTGTTAGAATTCAAACAATACGTACATTGATTAATAAAGAGTCCTGTGCTCTGTTATTTTATTATTGATGTTATGGTTGATTTATTTTCATTTTAAAATTATAAAATTATGCTAAACACTTGGAAAATAATTGTAACACACGGAACATACCATTGTGAGGGTCATAGATGTTTTGTCACCGATTTACGATTGAATATATTTTGTTAACTTAAAAATTGGATTTTGGAAAATAATTTTATTTTTACAACAACAATTTCTGTTTTGTTTACTTGAAATTATAACAGAAAATTTTGTAATATTTACCTACTATTTCTAGCATGTGCAGGGACATTTTAGGCTTAACCCTATGTGCTTGTTGAAAATCACCTAAATAACATTCTGGGGTCGATATATTCGACTAAAAATTCTTCAAGGCGGTGACCCAGTATGGCTGCAGTCCAGTAACTGGAAGAAGTAAAAAAGATTTTTTGAAAATATAAAAAAAAGAACGAAGAATAACCAAAAAATATTACCGGAGTAGGAGGGTTATAAAAAATTTCAAGAGATTTGGTTCTTATTTCAAGAGATTTGGTTCTTATTTCTAGCATGCTTAACTACAAGCCTTAGTTGAAAATCATCTAAAAAATTTCTTTCATGCTTCTATACTGAATACCAGAGCCCTCATTTATTCCGAGGTATTTGTATGTTTGTTCCTGCTCGAGTTCTTTTATAACTGTATCAACTTCTAACACCATTGAATGTGAAGTCTTCAATTTCCCTTTCTGGAAATTGACTTTGGCACATTTATCAAGACCAAATTCCATCCCGATGTCATCACTAAATGCTTTCCCAGTACGTAGTAGTCCTTCAAGCTCATTATCGTCTTTGCCATAGAGTTTTATGTCGTCCATATAAAATATACGACTTATTTTCTTGTCACCAATTTTATACCCATATCCAGTTCTGTTAAGTTCACTTGTAAGAGGTATTAGGGCTGTGCAGGAAATTAAAGGTGAAAGTGAGTCACCTTGGAAAATGTCACAGTTGATATTAATATTTTTGTGGTCAGTCCTCCATTAGAGTGGCATAATTGGTGATTCGTATTCCACGCTGATATGTTGTGCTTCAGGAAGTTTGAAATTACATGAGAAATTATTTTTATATGGCTGTAAAGAACCCAGAATTCTTTTTTAAGCTCGAACAAAATCATTTTTATTTTTATTTTTGTTGCAGTTATTAGACTGCGGCCATGATGAAGCACCACCTGGAGGAATTTGTAGTCGATTGTATCGACTCCAGAATTTTTTAAGATGATTTTCCACCAGGGCATGAAGTTAAGCATAGAAGTTCTCTTGACTTGCTAGAAATAACAGCCCAATCTCTTGAATCTCTTTTATAACCCGCCCCCTCGGTTATATTGTTTGGCTACTCTTCGATCTTGCTTATTTTCTAAAAAACCTTTTTACTTGTTTCAGTCACTAGACTGCGGCCATGCTGGGTCACCGCCTTGAAGAATTTTTAGTCGAATGTATTGACCCCAGAATCATTTTAAGTGATTTTCAACCAGCACATAATGTTAAGCCTAGATGGTGTCTCCACATGTTAGAAAAAATAGCTAAGTTTTCTAAATTTTTTTTTTATAATTTCACGTAAACAAAACGGAAATCGCGGTTATAAAAAAAAAAATATTATTTCCCAAAACGCCAATTCTTAAGTAAACAAAATATATTCAATCGCAAAACGGTGTTAAATCATCTATGTCCCTCACAATGGTATGCTCCGTGTGCTTCAATTATTTTCCTCGGTTTTAGAATAATTTTAAAGTTTTAAATTAAAATAAATTAACTTTAACATCAATAACAGAATAACCGAACACAAGACACTTTACTACTAATATTGTCTGAATTCTAACAAAAGGGAAAACATTTACTTCAAGAAATGTGTAGAAACATAAAAACGATAAGAGGGACGTTTGAAGGACTAAAATGAAAGTAGATATTACACATGTTTCTGAGATGTTTTCTCTTTACAAAACCAGAATGTCATTTTTATGGAGAAACATCCATCTTCCTATTTAGGCAAACGATAAGTAGTACGTTTCAATGACTAGCCTCGTGTCAGACATTCAACGGTCGGAGAAAGTTCAAAAGGTCAACTCATTCTCATTAATCTATAAGTACTGAGAGAAGAAAACAAAGACTTTAAATATATATTTTAAAATGCTGAGTTTTCTGCGACCAAAACTTCTTGAAGCTGGCGGGAGAATGTACGAAAAAAAAAACAATAACAGACGAGGACAGGTGGTGTAAACAACAAAAGGATGTATTAGTATGACGCTCGGGAATACGGAAAGTCTTTAACGTTTCAAACTACGCTCTTCAACAGAAAGAATACGGAGAAAACAAGGAGAAAAACACGGAGAAAAAAAATTGAATGGTATTGGTCAACGGTCTATCATAGCCCCAGCATGGATGTAATCCAGTGACTGAAACAAGTAAAAAGATTTTTAGAAAACAAAAAAGCGAGTGAGTTATAAAAGTATTTCAAGAGATTTGGATGTTATTTCTAGCATCTGGAGATTTCTTCTAGGCGTATCTCCCAGAATGTCTTTTAAATTATTTTCAACTGGCGCATGAAGTTAAGCCTAGAAGGTATCTCAACAGGCTAGAAATAACAGCCAAATCCCTTGATCGTTTTTTTATAACACCCTCCATTTTTTTTCGTTTTCATTTTCTAAAAATCTCTTTACTTGTTTCAGTCATTAGACTGCGGCCATTCTGGGGCGCTGGCTTGAAGAATTTTTAGTCGCGAAAAATCAGCGTTTTAAAAAATATATTTAAAATCTGTTTTCTTCTCTCGGCACTTACAGATTAATGAGAATAAGCTGACCTTTTGAACTTTCTCCGGCCGTTCAAGGTCTAATAGAATTATGGCGCCGAAGGCTAGTTATTCAAACGTACTTCTTATCGATTTTATGTTTCTACACATTTCTTGAAATAAATGCTTTCCCGTTTGTTAGAATTCAGACAATATGTACGTTGAGTAGTAAAGTCTTGTGGTTTGTTATTCTATTCTACTTACTCTTTACTCTTTTACACGTTTCAGTCATCTGACTGCGGCCATGCTGGAGCACCGCCTTTAGTCGAGCAAATCGACCCGAGGACTTATTCTTTGTAAGCCTAGTACTTATTCTATCGGTGGCTTTTGCCGAACCGCTAAGTTACGGGGACGTAAAAACACCACCATCTGTTGTCAACATATACACACACATACATATACATATACATATATACGACGAGCTTCTTTCAGTTTCCGTCTACTAAATCCACTCACAAGGCTTTGGTCGGCCCGAGGCTATAGTAGAAGACACTTGCCCAAGGTGCCACGCAGTGGGAATGAACCCGGAACCATGTGGTTGGTAAGCAAGCTACTTACCACACAGCCGCTCTTGCGCCTACTAATTTATTTTCGATTGAAAATACTTTGTTTACTTAAAATTTGGAATTTTGGAAAATAAATTTATTTTTACAACTGCGATATCCGTTTATGTTTATGTGAAACTATAAAAAAATAATAATTTGGCTGTTATTTCTAGCATATGGAGAGACCTTCTAGGCTTAATTTCATGCGCTGGTTGAAAATCATTTCGAAAAATTCTGAGGTCGATATATTCGACTAAAATTTCTTCAATTTGGTACTCCAGCATGGCCGCAGTCTAATGACTGAAACAAGTAAAAGGTGAAGAAAAAATAATAATCAAAAAATATAACCGTGGGGCTTTTGTCCACTTTCATACTTTAACTCTGGGGCGTTTGTCCTAGGGAGCTTCTGTCCTACACTCAGATAAAACAATGTACATGGTAACACTTACATTCAAAAAGCCTTGAGAGCCAGTGCTTGGTACTGCATCAGGGCATCTATTATTATTATCATTAATATTACTATTATTATTATTATTATTATTATTATTATTATTATTATTATTATTATGATTATGATTATTACTACTACTACTACTACTACTACTACTACTACTACTACTACTACTACTATTTATTCAGTCGAGGTCGACTTTGTCTTTAATATTTTCGGGGTCGATAAAAAAGGAGTACCAGTTGAGCACTGAGGTCGATGTAATCGACTTAATCTCCTCTCCCAAATGTGTCGCCTTGTGCGGTAGCGGTAGACGTAGTAGTAGTAGAGGTAGTAGTAGTAGTAGAGGTAGTAGTAGTAGAGGTAGTAGTAGTAGTAGTAGTAGTAGTAGTAGTAGTAGTAGTTGTTGTTGTTTAGGTAATAACAGTAGGTTTTATGTTTATTCCTATAGTTGTCATATTACACTACGTATTTTTACCACACAAACACAGATCTGTGCGTCTTTGTATGGACAGTCGGTTGTTTCATTTTGTTTAGTTTCGCTTTTGTGTTGTATTAAGACATCTGAGAAAATGTGAATGTATCACTCATAAGTTCTATTTTCTGAATGCCGCATGTGTTTTTTTATTTTTCTTGTTCCGGCCTGTTTGTGGACTAATTACCTTCATGTCTTATTTGTTTTTATCTTTTATTTATATTAATTGTAGTCGAGTTGTAGAAACTATTAATTAGTATTAGAAATTATACAGTTATTGATACATGTGACTTAACCCCTTCTCTACGGATCTGTTGGCATGTGGATATTTCCTTGTTTATTGTCTCTTTGATCTTGGTTCCAGAATTATGTACGTGATTTGTTTTGCTGTGATTGGATATGATTTAATTGAGTTGTACTTTTTTTTTTCGTAGTGTTTATAGTTTCATCCATACCCTATTCATTAACATTATTATCAGATATTTTCCGTACCTTTTTTTCTTATTTACGTTTACGGTATAAGTGTATTATATTAGTAATTTCTTCATAGATCGAAAGAAGCTTTCTAATAATATGCGCTCGGTTCGAATTTGTCATTTAATATAAAACAGAAAGTCAGAGAACTTATTAATACAAAATCGGATGGCATTATTAGTTGGTGACGTTAAGAGCTGACATCCATGTGCTGCTTTGGTAATGTACAGCTTGTAGTGCGTTCATAGGAATGATAATCAATATTGCTTTCCTACAACTACATACCAATATAGAAATTTTATATTTATTGTTTCAGTTCTTATCATTTACTATGAAAAAAAAAATCTATAAATATTGCAATTACGAGGAAATGTGCCATTTTGAAAAAATAACATCATCAGTATCATCATTTTCTTGGTCATAATTATCATTATAATCATTCTGTCCATCGGCAAATTATCCACGCCATCATCATCATCATAATCATCATCATCATCATCATCATCCTCATCATCATCATCATCATAATCATCATCATCGTCATCATCACCGTTATCAATGTTAATTTTAATATCAAGCTTAAAATGTTATTCATGTTAATGGTGTTAACGAGACTAAGAAATTATCTGTTAACATGCATTAAAATATTGGCTTATTTTTCAGATTTTATTGTTTTAGTCACTGTTTGAAATCATGTAAATATTTTAGAAGAACGCGTAAACTAAAATTGTTACAATTTTTATAAGAAAGTTTAATGAATGCTCTGAATTTTGAAGTGGAATTTTCTTTAGGTAAATTTACAAACATTTTATACATTTCTCTATATGCTATTTCTTAATTTCTAGTTTATTGAAAGGCAAGAATATATTCTGAAGTAAATGATTTCTCGAATAAATGGTTTAAAATTAGATATTTTAAACGAAATAAATTTTGTATTTCTATTGTACGTTTACTTTGAGCGTTTTCATTGACAAAAAACGGAATACATATTGATTTCAGACATACATATTCTTCTCGTACAAACACAAGACTGTATCGATGGTATGTTGATTGAGTCAATTTCTATATATGTATAGGTCGCGTATGGATGAAGAGCAAAGTTAACTTGAGCAGGATTTGGACTCATAAAGTAAAAAGAAGAAACGTTTGGTCATGTACTCAAATGTTGTGCTATTGACCGCTTCAATACGAACCTCAAGATGAACTTCAAGTTGAAACAAAAAAAAAGAAAAGAAAAAAACTGAGTTGGGATTCCTTACATATTTCCTTTTATTGCTCCGATAATCCTGTAAACTATTGTGCATAAAATAAAGCAGTTTAGCAAGTTACAAACATTCTACGCAATGCCATAAATTAAAAAAATGTTTTTCACTTTTTTCTCTGGCAAAATAATGATTCTAACCACTTTCTCTTGCAGAGTTGGTAAGAATGCGTATTTCTTATTTGTTTACATCTGAATTATTTAAGAGTTAATTTCTGTTCCTTTTCTTTTATATCTATTTTGTTAAGCTACATCGAGGTTAAGCTACATCCCGTGATACAAACTTAATTCCGCAAACACCGAACTGGTATTTAATGGTCTCGGTCTGGACTTACAGGTTACCCTAGCGTGACCTAGAGGTACATATGGTTGAATGTAACCTCATTATTCCTACGTCGAGACTCCTCAACGAGATACAGCTTGACGTCATATCGACGACTTTTATCGCCATACCCTAGCTTCCATCACCAACAGGCTCTGCAGTTTCTTTACTGGAATTGGAGTGACTGTGAGTTGCATTAATTAAAAAATCTGTTGTATTGAGAACAGCAAGGATTGTAAGAAAGGTCCTCGATATCTAAAGAAACTGGTATACAGGTCATTGATTCGGTATCTAGGACAATGACTCCGAATATAAAACATTCGGGAAAAACATGAATAATAATAGTTATGAAGAATAATCTTTAATCGCTGTAGCTTCATGGCAATAAGGGTGGGGCCATTCCGTCGCTTACGACGTCGAGGGTTGCAGTTGATCCGATCAACGGAACAGCCTGCTCGTGAAATTAACGTGCAAGTGGTTGAGCACTCCATAGACACGTGTACCCTTAACGTAGTTCTCGGGGATATTCAGCGTGACACAGTGTGACAAGGCTGACCCTTTGAATTAGAGGCACAACAGAAACAGGAAGTAAAAGTGAGAGAAAGTTGTGGTGGAAGAGTACAGCAGGGTTCACCCCCATCCTCTGGCGGAGCCTCGTGGTGCTTTAGGTGTTTTCGCTCAATAAACACTCACAACGATCCTATGACAGCGAGTCCGCTGCCCTAACCACTAGGCCATTGCGCCTCCACTTATCATAGTAATAACTTCATCTATATAACCTGTGAGAACATATGATGGCAGGGTAAAAATTGCACTATTCCAAAGAAAGTTTGTTGCAATTTTTCATGAAATGTACACGTGAAAGTCTTCTACTCAGAATACACAACCCTGTAGACTTTTAATCCTTTACTAATAAAATGAAACATATTTTTTTAATGTTTAAAAGATTAGCTGATATAATATAAAATATTAACAAAATCTAAAACATTAGGTTCCAACAAATATCGATTTTTGTATGCTACCATACTGCTCTTTGATAACAGTTCTGTAACTAAAATAGCCTGCAAATGACACTAACACATGAAAGACAACCGAAAAAAATGAAACAAAACCCAAATCATTAAAGGATAGCTAAATACAGTGTGAAACAGCTAATGCATATTTATAGATAAGTTAGTCCATTTAATAAGAAGTTATAGGGTAATATAGACCTGCATAACTCTGAACTCATAGATGAAATCTCTTTGAGAATAGATATGCTTGATATACGCCACAAAATAATTGAACATGCTTTATCAATTTAGACAGTTGTCACTTTTTTCATGACTTTAGAGGGACGTTCAGTAAAGGCGGGATAAGCTTTTGCGGTTATGACGGATGTAGAGCGCAGATAATATAATGTTCACAGTTCGATGTTCATCAACCCATAGATCATTCTTTTTCGCCCACTATTGCTGGGAAGAGCGTAGGGGCAGATTCCTCATGTTCTTCTTCCATAGGATCCTATCAGCAGCAATCAACATTAGATTTTCCCGCTGGATTCCTAGGCTTCAGGGTTTTCATGACTGATTGAGGCGGGAGGGAGAGAGAGTGTGTGCGTGTGTGTGTGTGAGAGAGAGAGAGAGAGAGAGAGAGAGAGAGAGAGAAAAAGAGAGCTGGAGAGAGCGAGAGAGAAAGAGAGAATGTACAAGCTGCCTGGGGCATTCAGATAATATTATTTGGTTGATGTCGACATTGTTCAATGAAATTGTAAGAGTATTTCTAAATTTCATTTTCACTAAAGAATTCCTTCCTGTTTTTACAAAGTACAATTTGATTTCAAAGTTATTCTTCTCGCGTAATACCAGATAGGCAGCCAAGCTGGGAGACTACTTTCCAAGGTTTTTAGTCTATCATTTCTATATGACAGTTATATTTTCTAGTTTCCTTTTTATTTAATCAATATTTTATGATAAAGCTAAGTTACGGTGAGTGAAACAACACAAATTTTATACCAGTAAAATGTGAACATTGACACAGAGTTGTAAATACACACATATATTTATGTATGCGTATGCACACAAATTTTCTTTCAAGCATTTTACATAGAAGACTTTACTGTCTTACATTGTACACTTTTTTAATGATTTTTCTTCATATTTCCTTAATATTCCTGAATGTTTAATCTAGAAGAGGCGATTTAAAGTTTTAAGAAATCCGAGATTTCATCATTTATATGAAGTTATGGGGAAGGCGCATCGTTGCTCTGAGTTTAGTGAGAGTGCGGGGAAAAAGACACCAAGGACAAAAGGCCCACGGACAAAAGCCCTCGGACAAAAGTCCAACGGTTATATTTTTCGATTATTTTTCGTTTTTTACATCTTTTACTTGTTTCCGTTATTAGACCGTGGCCATCCTGGAGCACCATCTTGAAGAATCTTTAGTTAAATGTATCAACGCCAGAATTTTTATTTTTACTCGTTGCAGTTATTAGACTGCGACCATGCTGGGGCACGACCTTGAATTTTTAGTCGAATGTAAAGACCCCAGAATGTTTTTTTAAATGATTTTCAACCAGCGCATGAAGTTAAGCCTAGAAAGTATCTCAACAGGCTAGAAATAATAGCAAAATCCCTTGATCACTTTTTATAACCCCCTTTTCGTGGCTACTCTTCGTTTTTGTTTATTTTCTAAAAAAACTTTTTACTTATTTCAGTCATTGGACTGCGGCCATGCTGTAGCTTGAAGAATTTTTAGTCGCCAAAAATCAGCGTTTTGAAAAATATATTTAAAGTCTTTTGTTTTCTTCTCTCAGCACTTACAGTTTAATGAGGATAAGCTGACCTTTTGAACTTTTACAACTGCGATATCCGTTTTTGTTTATGTGAAATTGTAAAAAGAAAAATTAAAGATCTAGCTATTTTATCTAGCATATGGAGAGACCTCCTAGGCTTAACTTCATGCACTGGTTGAAAATCATTTACAAAAAATCTGGGGTAGATACATTCGACAAAAATTCTCTAAAGTGGTGCCCCTGCATGGCCGCAATCTAATGACTGCAACAAGTAAAATGAAAACAAAACCAAATATATAACAAAAGTGGTTTTGATGAGGTTTAAAAAAAAAAATTCTGCGTTCCATACAGTCATCTAAAAATTCTTCAAGGTGTCGTCCCATCATAGCCGGCCGCAGTCTAATAACTGCAACAAGTTAAAAAGAAAACATACTTGAATTGATACGTTTAACAAAAAATTTTAATTAACTAAATATAACCAAAAAGTGCAACCGTGGGACTTTTGATCTAAGGGCTTTTGTCCACTTCCACACCTTAACTATGGGGCTTTTTCCGAGGGGATCTTGTCCTAAGGGGCTTTTGTCCGGATTCCATTTAATGAACAGCCAGCGATCATGGGACTGACGTTGTAAATGACAAAATAACCATTGTCGTTGGCTTACGAATTGTTTAACGGTCAATTCCACTTATTTTGAGTTTTGGTGTATATTTTGTTCTTAACGAAGTTCCTGTTGCTAATCTTCGTAAACAGAAACCTAACCGTAAACTTACAATATATTTTCATAAATAAATCCTGTCACACGTGGAAAAACTCTCAATAACAGTAAGCTTCTTCTTAAAAGTTAATGACCGTACTTCATACAGTTTGTATAATATAAAAAGTTGAACACAAACTAGTAATTTATGACTTGCACACAAGTCAAGTACTTACTCATCGGTTAACGATGCATTTATTACAAGGAGCTATTTCAGAACCTTATAATAGAGGACATCAAAGAAAACTAAATTTTGAGAAATTCATTGATTAGAAGCACTAAAAGTTATGAAGCCTTGATAATGGCTAAACAACAATCTAGTTATCAATATACAGACACCGCGCACGCGAAATAAATTGTGGAAGTAATTTGGGGTTGATCGTTTCGCTGTTTTATATCCACCGATGATCAGGCTTAAAAAAATTCTGCGTTCCATACAGTCATCTAAAAATTCTTCAAGGTGGTGTCCATCATGGCCAGCTGCAGTCTAATAACTGCAACAATATTTATCCTTCTTTATCTCTGACGTTTTCCGTTATATAAATTATTATCTGTATTCTTCGATTGCAAATAGTCTTTCCCAAATAAAGTTGAACTGATGGAATATGCATTTGCGAACGAAATAAAGCTAATACGCAATAAAAAGTAACCAGAAGTACAATCTACAATCTGTAAACATCTTTTCTTTTATGACATTTAGTGGAAGATTCTCCTTCATTGATTTTTTGTAGACGTCACCTCGATTTTAAAACAAAATGAGACTAATACAATTTTCTGTCGTATTTAGCAAGCTAAAATGCTATGTGATGGTCCACTAACTCCATGTCAGCTCGAATATTAGACTAAGAGGTATATCTTCTATACGCTACTAACCCTTTTCTTTTGGTACTGCTTTAGACTAAAACTTGAATTATGTGATTTAAAAAATTACACTTCTGAGAGATTATCTCGCCACATTCTTCAAATGTATGCAGATTACAAAAGTAATTCAATAAAAATGATAAACATGTGTATGAATTTTGTTTACCTCAATCGGAGTACACAATATAAATACCTCAACCCAGAAATATAGAATTACATTGTGAGACTTCGTTTTACAGATTCAAGATTCTAATGATTGAAGGTCGATTTTTTTTTTTTTTGTCACCGAAGAGAGAAAATAATACTTAAAGGATATCTCTTCGATCGAATTCAAACAAATTGCTGTGATATCTTTATATCAGGAATGAATATTCTTCAATGAATATTTTTATACTTTTATTCCTTTTATTCTTTTACTTGTTTCAGTCATTTGACTGCAGCCATGCTGGGACACCGCATTTAGTCGAGCAAATCGACCCTAGGATTTATTATTTGTAAGCCTATCTTCTTCTGTCAGTCTTTTGAGCCGAACCGCTAAGTTACGGAAACGGAAATGAACCAGCATCGGTTGTCAAGAGATGCTGGTGGTGGTGGTGGGGAAACAGACACACACACACACACACACACACACACACACACACACACACACACACACATACATATATATATATATATATATATATATATATATATATACAGGGGGTGGATAAAATAAGGGAAACACCTTAAAATTTCAAAGAAATTTATTCTAACATGGGGTAGGACTGCTTTGGCAGTAATTACAGCTTGAATTGTACGAGGTATGGACTTGTACAAACTTTGAATTGTTTCTAAAAGAATTTTTGTCCATTCTTCAGCTAAAACAGTCTCCAGTTCTTGTTGTGATGATGGTGGAAGATATCGACTCCTTACTTGTTTCTCTAAAATGCACCTTAAATGTTCAATAATATTGAGATCTGGGGATTGTGGTGGCCAGATAAGATGTTCAATTTCACTAGAATGTTCCTCGTGCCATTCAGTACCAACTTTAGCTGCATGAATTGGTACGTTATCATCCTCAAAGATTGTTTCCCTCCGGAAACAGTTCGGCAAACATAGGATGAATTTGATCTGATAAAATACTTAAATAGTCTTGACTATTAATTCTGCCACGTAGGGAAACCATTGGGCCAGCAGATTTCCATAATATAGCCCCCACCAAATCATCACAGATACTCCTCCATGTTTTAACAGTTGGAAGAAGGCAGTCTGGGTCAAATGCTTCTTTTGGCTATCTCCACAAGAACACTCGGCCGCTGGTCGGAAATAAGATAAAGGATGACTCGTCCGAGAAAATAGCATTCTTCCACTGCTCTCGGGACCAATTCTGTAGGTTTTTGATCCACTCTAAACGCTTTGCATTGTTTGTTTTTAAAAGTAGTGGTTTTTCTGATAGTAGCCCTCCAGTGAAATCCGGCTTTATGCAGCTCTCGGCGAATAGTTTTTGTGGAAACTGGGTTCTCGAGGTGGTCATTAAGCTCTGCAGTAATTATGGGAGCTGTACTTTTGTGATCCTTTCTAACAATTGGCGTAAGAGTCCGAGGGTCCCTATTTGAAAGTTTTGGTTTTCTTCCGGAGTTTTGTTTCGACGAGGAGGTTTTTTTTTCTCTTTCTCAAAGGCTGTCATTACTTTTGAGACAGTATTTCTTGATACACCAAGCAGTAATATGCAATAATTGGCTATAGAAGACACTTGCCCAAGATGCCACGCAGTGGGACTGAAACTAAATCTATTTGGCTGGGAAGCAAGCTACTTACCACGTAGACATGCCTTCGCCTATTCTTTTACTTGTTTCAGTCATTTGACTGTGGCCATGCTGGAGTACCGCCTTAAAGGGTTTTTAATCGAAGAAATAGACCCCCAGGACTTATGCTTTGTAAACCTAATACCTAATATATCTGTCTCTTTTGCCGAACTGCTAGGTTAGAGGGACGTAAACACACTAGCATCAGTTGTCAAGCGATGGTGGTGTTCAAATAAATACACATGCATTTAGGACGGGCTTCTTTCAGTTTCCGTCTACCAAATCCATTCACAAAGCATTGGTCGGCCTCAGGCTATAGTAAAATACACTTGCTCAAGTGGGACTGAACCCGGAGCCATGTGGCTGAGAAACAAACTTTTTACTACATAACAACCCTTTAAATTTGTAACATCCGCAGAATATTGTGCAACGAAAATAATAATGCCTCTGCTATCAAAATACGAAGCAGAATTTAGTTACATGCCTGTGTCTTGAGTTCAAACCTGATCACATGTGGTTTTGAACTTACTCTTCCTGGCCAAGGGAAATAAAATATACGCAAATTATTGAGGGTCATAAAGTCGACTACATTTAATGGACTCACTACTGTGACTAACATATCAATTAATATATACCGTTGCAGTTACTATTTTTGAAATGAATGCCACTCAATGTAAAATAAATTTAGTGAAGAAAACAGATATTAATTGACAATACGGCCAGAGTAAAGTTATTTTCAGCAAATATTCATTCTATCTAATTAACAAAATCTTCGGTGACTCTCTTTCATTCGTTCACTTTCTTCTCTCACCTCATCTCAAGCGTGTTATCTAATGAATTATCCCGGCCACTCTACTCCTCATGATATAATCTTCGTAGCTAGAGAATAATCAGAAATTTTGAAAGAGACTGGCAAATATGTGTCCATTCTTCTTCTTCTTCTTCTTCTTCTTCTTCTTCTTCTTCTTATTATTATTATTATTATTATTATTATTATTATTATTATTATTATTATTATTATTATTATTATTATTATTATTATTATTATTATTATTTACACTTCAATGCCAGACTTGTTTGCGGGCCTCTTGGCGAACGTCTACTGCAGCTAGCAACAAAACGGGCGAATTCTTGCATTTGTTAGTCGAGGAGTGGTGGCATTGCTAAGAAAGGATCCCCAAACAAGGGGGACGTGACAGGGAACTTTAGCCCCATCACTCTGCTCAATGCAGTGTTGAAGATTTTGGCCAAGGTGCTAGCCAAGAGGTTGGCGCTTGTCGTGGGCAAGCTGATTGGCAAGGCGCAGACATACGTCACACCGACAGGTCTATACACGATAACCTCCATCTCATGCGCTACATCATAGAGAGGGTGGGCAACGAAGCTGGCGCGGGTGGGGCTTTTATAAATTTAGATCAGTCTAAAGCCTTCGATAGGGTCGACCATCGATACCTGGCAGCAGCTCAAGGCCGCCGGTTTCGGTCCGGTCTTCCGCTTTATATAGTGGTATGTGCTCGGTCATACGGGTGAACAGTCACCTTTCGGAGTCGTTGAACATCTTGCGTTCGGTCCGCCAAGGATACCCTCTCTTCCCTCCTCTACGTTTCGATTCTCGAGCTATTACTGCGGAAGTTGGAGACTTTGAGGGGTGTCTCGTGTCATCTGGGATGTGGAAAGAGCGTGTCTGCCTATGCCGACGACCTCACCGTGATGGTATCGAACCACTGGCACATCGACCTGATTGGCGAGACGCTAAACGAGTACGAAGCGGTGACAGGTGCGAAAATTAACGCGGAAAAGTCGGTGAGCTTGCAACTGGGCACCTGGAGGGGCAAGTCCATGCTGTCCAGCAGCGTCGTAGGGCGCTGGACAGACAATGCCGTTAAACTGCTCGGGGTCTGGTTCGGTTCGGACCTCCAGGTGGAGAAAAACTGGGACGAAGTGACGAGCAGGGTAGCCAATCTCACCAAGAAATGGACCGAGAGAAAGATGTCCCTGAAAGGTCGAGCGGGGGTAGCGAATGCGTACATCGCTTCCGTCATCTATTACCGATTGACTGTCGTTCCTTGTCCCGACCGCTGGTTGGCCAAGCTGTTGCGCTTACTCTTCGACTTTCTGTGGAAGGGTCAGGTACCACTGGTCAGGCGCTCCATCTGCTGTCAACAGCCGCTGAAAGGAGGCCTAGGCATGCGTTCAGGCTACGGCATCTCAAACGTTTCCTAGATGGTGAACAGGTGTACATTGAACAGCCGAGGTTTTGCTTCAATAGCAAAACCAAACAATGAATTTGTAAATGTTTCTGTAGAATCTAGCAAAGACTACAGAAACATTAAAAATAAAAGCAAGATGTTTTTCGATAAACACACTACCAGAGATTATAGATAAAACAAACAAATGTACCATAGTGTACAAAACTATATCATTACAAAATAAACGCATAGAAACTGTTGCAAAGCAAGCAGGTGTGGTCGCCGTTTGTCAGACTCGCTTTCCCGCAGCCCGTCTCTATGACTGAGATGCAATCTTCAATCAAGCGTAGACCGAGGCTGGGCATCTGGCACCTTGAGTGTCGCCCGGCGCTCACGCTCATCAGCCAGTCGACCAATGCGGTTAGTGGAAGTTCTATTATGCCGTTGTATAGAGGGTTTGTGGTGAAAGGAAACGACGTTCTCGGGGGTACTCTAGGCGTTGATAAATTTCAACTCGCCAGTCTGTTCCGGAGGACATTCGGGTCGGGTCCGTCGGACCTGTCCAAGATGTGCGCAGAGCGACGAAACCGTTCTGCATGCACTCGTCCTGTGCCCGAGCATATCTGATATATGGGTTTATGTCGAACACCTGCTGTCACGTATAGCACGTGTCCGCTTGCCGGCTGATTCCATCATGAAGATTGCCCCGCCGTCTTCTTTTGGCCGGTGAGGGGAAGCAATTTTTATTTGTCTCTTGGCTGTAGAGAAAGAGGTTGTGTAGTGGACTACACCAAAACGGCTGAAGACAAATACTTTTCTCTTTGACCTACTCCTCATCAACTTTTTCAGGTAACATTTGAAAAGGAAAGTGAGGATTGAGAGAGAAGTGTTGACTTCCAGCAAATTTGTTGAAAGATAGGTGAATGTAGCAGGCTGAAAGATGGGGAGAGGGCTCTTGCACTAGTGATCGGGGCGCTTGTTCATTTTTCGTGGGATCTCTATGAGTAGTCCTGAGTTGCCTGCCTCTTTTAGACACTTCCTTGTTATATTTTTCATTGCTATCGATTTTTACACACTTTATGCAACCCCACTTTGTCCTTCATGTTTTGTAATGTCCAATCTTATTTTTGCCGGCCCTTGTAGCTACTAAAGAAAGGATTATTATTATTATTATGTTGTTGTTTCTTTTCTTCTTTCTTCAAATTTTCTTCCATTTCTCGCCGAGTGTTTTCCGTAGACCCTAGGGCAGAGAAACTCATTGTATGCATTCCCATTTTACATACGCAAATTCATAGGTAAAATATGTATTTAAAAAAAAAAAAAATTCATGAATGGATGTTGTTTTCACAGCGATAATGCTCCTCTCAGTACATGAGTCGTTCCAGTTAACACGATTATTATTATTATTATTATTATTATTATTATTATTATTATTATTATTATTATTATTATTATTATTATTATTATTATTTTATGTTTGACTTTTGTTTTGCATTTGTACAAGTTGGATCCAAGTCTCACCCAGAGACCTCAAGAGACAACAAGTTAGAAGTTCATGTAGGTGTTATGCCTAGGGTACCATATATTTGGATTTGTACAGTTTTGTTCAAGTGAATGTTTAAGAAACCATAAGAAAATTATGTGTTTGCTTTAAAATTTGAGATCACATAGACAGTATTTTACGAAGGATATGGGCAGTTCCCATGAGCACTATCTTTTGAACTTCAGCCATTTTGGGGTTTCCTGGTATCTGAGCTAGGTAGTAATCAGCCCGTTTCGCTGTCATTCCCAGGGCACCTATGACAATAGGTATTGTTTTCGTCTTCAGATTCCACATTTTGCTAATTTCTATTTCAAGATCTTTATATTTGCTCAGTTTTTGGTAGGTCTTGACAGATACGTTTATATTGATTGGGACAGTCATATCAATGAGGAGGCATGATTTTTGTCTGAAGTCTTTCAGTATGATGTCTGGCCTATTTGCGTCTATCTTTCTGTCAGTTTGAATGGTGAAGTTCCAGAGGAGAGCAATGTAATCATTTTCAAGTACTGGGGGTGGTTTGTGTTCCCACCAGTTTTTATCATGGGGCAAGTCCAGGTTTTTGCATATTACCCAGTGAATATATTGTGCAGCTCTATCATGCATGTTGAGATACTCTGTAGGCGCAAGCAGACTGCACATGGAGACAACATGATCGATGGTCTCATTTTGTTGTTGGCATATACGACATAATGGGGAGCTGCCGTTCTTTGATATGTTGGACTGGTAGTTCTTTGTAGGTAAGCATTGATCTTGGGCTGCTATGATAAACCCCTCTGTTTCTGATTTCAAGCCAGAGGCCATTAACCATTGGTGGGTAAGGGCTTTGTCAATATCTGCATTATTCGCTCTCTTTGGGTATTTGCCATTCAGAGGTTTTCCATGCCATTTTTCAGTCATAATATCTAAGGCAGCAATTTTTGCACGGGTTTTCAAGCGCTTAGCTTTTTCTGCAGGTGTTTCTAGTTCGTCTAATTATTATTATTATTGTTCAGTAGTTTTATTTTTATAACGTGCTTTCACTTCACTACCGAGCGCAGCTCTGTGCGCCTTGGGTATGTGCTGTGGTTTGCTGTGATGCTTTTATGTTTACTGTATTGAAAGTGTTTTGCGTAGAATGTGTGCAGTACCCAGTAGTGCAATTTTCTGTATGTTACATATATTTGTAAGTCCTGGTATTTTTGTTATGTATTTGTCTGAGTATTTTTTTATTATACCTAAGGCACCTACTATGATAGGAATTGTTTCTGTTTTTAGACTCCACATTCGAGTTATCTCTATTTCCAGGTCTTTGTATTTTGAAAGTTTTTCCATTTCTTTTCGAGAAACGTTGTCATCTGCTGGTATTGATACATCAATTAGAAAGCATTTTTTTCCTTCATGATCTTTGACAACTATATCTGGTCTATTTGCCTTAATTTCTCTATCTGTGTGTATTGGCATATCCCAGAGTATGGTTGCTTTCTCGTTTTCTGTGACCTTTTCTGGCGTGTGTTTATACCATCTTTTTTCTGTTGTTATTCCATAGTGTTGGCATAGCTTCCAGTGTATATAGGTCCCAGCTCTGTCGTGTCTGTGAATATATTCCTTCTTAGCCAGGACTGGGCAGCCAGAGATAATATGATTTATTGTTTCTTGTCGATCTCCACATATTCTACAGTTACTTGTTATATTTCTTTTCATTATGTGTTTTTGGTAATTTCTGGTGGGGAGGCTCTGGTCTTGTGCAGCAATTAAAAATCCTTCAGTCTCTGCTTTGAGTCCTGAGCTTCTCAGCCATTGCTGGGATTTTTCTCTGTCTATTTCTTTCGCATTTAGTTTAGCCCAGTATTTACCATGTAGGGGCTTTTCTTGCCATCGTTTTATCATGGTCCGTTGTTGTTCTAGCTTTAGTTTGGATTTCATTTGTTTTATAGCTTTTGTTGTTTCTTCTTCTTCTTCTTCTTCGTATTTGTTAGGTAGATTGATTTCTTGTTTGTATTTGTCAGCTTCCTTAAATACTGAAAACAGTTTTTTGTTTTGCTCGTGTTTTGTGGCTATTTGTATTAGCTTCCCTTGCTTCTGGAGTAGGTATTTTTGCAGTCCTATGGTGGTTATTTTATAATAGTTTTCTAGCTGTATAAGACCCCTGCCACCTTCTGTGCGTTGTATATATTATTATTATTATTATTATTATTACTAGTATTATTATTATTATTATTATTATTATTATTATTATTATTATTATTATTATTATTATTACTATTATTATTATTACTATTATTATTATTATTATTATTATTATTATTATTATTATTATTATTATTATTATTATTTCTATTGCTATTGTTGTTCTCGCTGATGTTGTTTCTGTTGTTTTTCCTCTATCGATAGATATGGCACATCGCACCCGTAAGTTTGTTATTCTTTATATTTTTACACAGCTATATATTGAACTTTTGTTATCGTTATATAAAGAAACCAAGACCATAAGTAGCTGGTTAGTCTTTCTTCATCTGTAGACCTTACTGGCTAGACTGATGTTTGTTTGCTAAACGCACTCCTCAATTTTTGTTTAAAACAGAACCATGGCGGACAAGGACTGTTCGTTCGCTGAAAACAGCAGCCATGTATCCGCAGAACAGCCAAATTGTACGAGATAGTAACAGCAGCAGCACCAACAGCAGTAACAACAACAATATCAAAAGCAACAACAGGAAAAATAAGCAGTAACAACATCAATATCAAAAGCACATGAAAAATATGAAAGTAACTTTCCAATGCTTTCAGCACCGCCATCACCATCTCAGGAACATGGAAAGCGATGAAAGGCAGCAAAAAGCAAGAATAATACTAGCGAGAATACTACGCCTTCACCATCATTGCAGTGGAATCCCCAACGCACCCAACATCATTAACGAAAGAAACATGAACAAGAAAAACGAACCATGCAAATCAGCCATCTGCAGTTTCGCAGACGCCACGCGGCAGAAAAGTGAAGAAATTTTCATAGAAGAAAATGAACATAAAAGGGCAAAATATGTGTTGGAAAAATGTGGGCGAAACGTAGGACTGAATGTTCCTAGATTTGTCCAGTAAGAATATAACTTATGGACAGTCCTATACAAAAAATTGGAACAAGAAGTAGAATAGAACAGGCAATACACTATCAAATAGAGAAATGTCTTCCACCGATTTGGTAGAGCAAAACTTATATAGCCAGGGAAGGAAATATGGGACTGTCGAAGCGAGGCCTGTCTTAGAGGAAAAGACCAAAAAGCAGTCAACAAAATTATCTCATCCTCATTTAACTTGGCCAAAAAGTGCGTAAAATAAGAATGTAGCATCAGAAATTAACATCTGCTGATGATCCCGGATTTCATAACTCTACCATGTGGCACGACGCTTCACGTGGCTGTTGAGAGGTGAAGGCCGAGATGTCATTCCTGCGAGGACACAAATGACCATTTTCTCACATCAAAGCAAAACAACACTGCTGCCGAAAGCATCACCAACACCCCTACCACCACCACTACCACCACCACCATAACAACAACAGCAACAACAATAGCTGCTGCTGCTGCTTCTGCTGCTCCTCCCCTCCTCCTCCTCCCCCTCCTCCTCCTCCTCCTCCTCCTCCTCCTACTACTACTACTACTACTACTACTACCACTACTACTACTACAATGACAGCAACAGTAATATCAACAATAACTGCAAACACAATAGCAACCGCACCAGCAGAGGCCGGTGGCCTTAACATCACCAACAGCAGGACCGAAACTAAAAACTGCCCAAACAGCAGCAACAACAATTTTTGCAACAGCCACAGCAGTAGAATCATGACCAATAACAACAACCGCATGAGAAACTCCCGCAACACCAAAAATAGTTACTTCAACAAAACACCATAAACCACCCCAAGACATACCCTTCCTCTCTTCGGATCACTCAGACATGTGTAATGAAATGGATTCTGTGGAATTTGAATGGCGGATATCAAGAACAGAAAGGAACAAAAACACACCAACACAACTGGCAAATACGAACAATTGAGGGAGATGACTTTGAGCAACATTACTCAAACACCACTTCAACCTTCTGCATCTTAGTTCACACGTCATGCCTCTCGGAACGTCCAGCTTCCGTAGTCATGGCAGAAGAGTCACCACGTATATTCTAAATGATTCGTACATTCACTTTTACCAACGAACACATGTCTCTGTACGTTGCAGCGATCCAACCTCTGAAAACGGGACCGAAACCAGCCGACGCGAGGATAGCCACCAAGTACTGGTGGTCAACCTTATCAAAAGCTTTTGATTGATTCAAATTAATCAGAGTCCCACCCATACCAGGTTCCTTACCCATCGTCTATATAATGTGTGAGGTGGAGGTAGTCGCGGATATATATTTGTTTGGTATAGCGCATGTCTACGCTTCACCGACCAGCTTATCGACGACAATCGCCAACTATTTGGCTAACACCTTTGCCAAAATATTATAATCTGTGTTCAGCAGAGTTATGTGCCTAAAACTGCCATTTAGCTAGCCCATCTTGTTTTGGTCCTTTTTCAGCAGCATTACCACGCCAAGGCTCATAGCACTGGGAAATTTCCGGTTCTACTGCTAGTTGTGGTAGTCATCCGCCAAAAGATAACCGAAGAAGTGTGGAGTATGAAAATAAAGCTCGAAGGGTATTTCAACCCCGAAAACTTTCCTTCGTCCACCTAGTCATCGTGTCCCGTATGTCTTCAGCTGTGATTGGAATTTTGCAGAACACTGCCCACCTGACCTACAGGCACGTCATGCCGTTGAGGTAGAAAGTGGAATTGATCCCCATCTCCGACTCGCCGCGCGTTCCGTGGGTTCGGCACAATGCCACTGCAATTCTACATGAATATTTCTGGATTCGAGTATCCTGTGCCGGTCCCAGACCATCAAAGCCCAAATTGTAGCTTCGTTGCTACGTTGCACTCCAGTCACCCGGGCCTATCGAACGGCTTTCTTGTCCTCTTTTCTTAGCGCACGCACCCTAGCTCTGACATCACAATTTTCGTGCTTAGCATAAAAGAATTGATCAAGAGTAAATCTCACTGCTGGCACGTTGGTCCCTACGCCACTCCTGAGCGCCTCTTCTAGCTTCCTAATGAGCTTTCCCACTATCCAAGAATAGTCTAACACTGTTTCTTCACTAAACACTGCGACCTCTTCTCTAATAGCTATTTGTAGGGCTATCCACCACCGATTGTTGACCATTACACCTGACAACGTCCGATAGACTAACTTGCTAACTCGTTCTCTGAAGGCTTGACTCGCCATGAAAGAAGCATTCGGCTTCCAGCAAACGAAGCCCTGTCTATGGACCCTATTTAGATCGACTGTACTGAACACAAAGTTTTGGTCTGTGTAACCGAAGATTTTGAATCGTGGACAACTTATACTACTTCTATTTTCAGGCCTACAAAATACGCCCTGGCTCAGATAACTGGGAGTTCTCCAGTTCTGTTTGAGAGGGTAGGCTTCTACCAAGTATGCTCTTCGTAATTATCAAACATGGTCGTGAACGCTTATTTTCTAGAAATTTTGGTTTCAGGAATAGCTACTACATCTAAACCTAGCAATCTGGTGCTGAGCAAGCTATGTTGTTTTTAAGCTCACACCAAACGTCGACGATGTATGCTTCCTAATCTAAGTGAAACCATGTATATCAGATAATAATATTGGGAGAAGCTGCTCACCTTGGTCTTTGAGAATAGTAATTAGACAGGTCCCTGCTTCAGAAAGTGTCTCTTAACTAGCTCTTCTAATAGATTCTTTTCACAAAAAGAGTGTATGGCTGTGTCTACCGACCTTGTAGTCTACACTCTTTTTCTGACTTCAGGTGTTTTGGGGAGGACTTACTCACCATGTTAGAATATTCTCTTGAATCTCAATCACGTTTTTGCAATGGATATGGAAATAATTGCATGATATTTCCTTTTAGTATAAACTACCAGACAAATAATTTGAACAAAGGCTTGATCTCCATTAAAAATCCATTGATTAATTTAACGTTTTTGACTCAGTGAAACATGGTGCATTACACGCAATGCTCTATAAACTTTGTTGTCCTCATATATTCACAAATATATTCAAGTCCTCTAGTACTAACATGAGAGCCCGTGTTGTAATCTTTGGCGAGTGCACAGGCACGATTAAGTCAATAGTGGTCGTCTAAAACAAAGTAATATGAAAGAAATTACGTTATTTGTTTTATTTTTCACAATTTTAATTTCAATTGCTTCGAAAGAATTTGTATATACATACACACATAAATATGTATATTTATGCATATATGTATGCAATCTATACCAGATGTATGCATAAATATATAGACATACATACATACATGCATGCATACGCCCACACCCACACGCACCCCCCACACATACACAAACTATTGCTCTCTCAGTTACCCATACACTTCCGAAATGGAGACATATTTCTAAGTGTGAGGTGGTACTTTAGCGAATGTATGCATGTATGACTGCATGTACGTTTTTAACGAAACAAACAGGAAATAAAGAATAAATATTATTTTGATCGAATGATTCCTTTCTAATGTATTATCTTACACATTTATTCTGTTATCTTTTATCTTAGAAATTTATTATCCCACACATTACTTTTTCTTGTAAATATTTCTAAATAAAGATTTAGAATATGAACAACAAAAACAATTTTTGCGAATATAAGCAAAACGTATAATTTTCTGTAAAATCATTTCCTTCTATAAAATTTTGATATATGTAAGTGAAAAATCTTTACAAATATAAATTTTTAAAAATATGTAAATTTTTTTACATATCAATATGGTTTTTGGTTATATTTTATGAATACATATGTGAATAAAGTAGTAAAAGTAATATTGTTTAATATGAAATTATTAGAGTAATGTTCCGTCAAAATATTCTGATTCGTTTAACATTAAACATGGAGATTTAAATGCGAATTAATTTTCCATGAACAACTAATTTAATTTTGCTCTACTAAATATAATTGTTTTTTAACGTTAGAAATAAACATTAACCTATGGCATTTGTTGCAAGCAGTTCATATATGTAGGATAATACGTTTAAGATTGTAGTTTAAGCTTGAGTAGTATCTCATAATTTGTGTAAATGTTTCTAGTTTATTTTAATTTAGAATCAATATTTATTAAGAAATAAATATCAGAATCGAAAAGGAAATCTAGTTAGCGCCAATAAAATGCTTTCTAAGCAAATATCTCATAACTCTGTTTTCTTAAATTATATTTCGTGACCTGAACGGTAATGAGGACAATCGGTTTCGTTTCTGGAATCGTATTTGTAAACTTTTCAAACTGAAATACCATCCTAGCATTCTAGGAGCAATAGAGGACAGGTTACTGATTTCGTTTTTACAGATACCTCTGACACTATAATACAATGGAAAAACAAACAGTAGAGTACTATTTCATTAGGGGTTTCTTCAATAACCATTCTATTAGCGAATGTATATGTAGGGTCCAGGGTATGGAAATCATGTTTCAAATCTGAGTCCCTAGGTACTATTCATTCTTTCCAGCAACAACCAGCTGGATAAAAAACAATACAGCAGGAGTAACAAATAGAAACCCCTCGAAGACAGAGGTCATGTTCCTCCACCAAATATGCTGCCTATATGTCTGTGCACACCTTTGAATGCAGTGTATGCCGGAAGGTTTGCAATTCTAACGGAGGCCTCAAAAGACATTTTAAGATCCACAAAGATCAGAACTTATCTGCAGCTCTTGGTGGTCCACATCAGATTTGCACTCTATGTGGGTGTCTTTTCAGAACATTGTCTGGTTTAAAAAAACCACATCAGATGCCATGATTGTTTTAAGGTGTAGGTACAGGAGGTGGTCAAACTCTGCATAAGGTGTAGACAACCACCACACACACACACACACACACACACACACACACACACACATATATATATATATATATATATATATATATATATATATATATATATGCTGTTATTCAGTTCTATTTCAAGATTTATTGCCAATAGAGAGAGACCAGGCATCTAACCTAGATCTGGCTCCTTTATTGGAATTTCTACAAGAGTATATGTGCAGCATTTGGAGTCACTGCATAGGCAGATTTGTATGTTTGTTTTTTATGTCGTTATGGTCATGCATAGAGTTTCAGGATTCTCTCATTCATATAGTTGAATGTCTAGACACGCGCATATATACTCAAATGATAATCTTCTGGAAAGTTTTACAGATTTTTACAGTTCCAATGATGGCTCTAATCTGTAGTCGTCGAATCAACTATCTCCTTTCTGGTTTTGAGACGCCTAATTTCTCAAGTTTGTTAGTTAGGCAGTGTGTCACGTATCCCAGTGCGCCAATAATTACAGGTGTAAACCTGAACTTGTAATCTGGGTACATTAGTTCAGTGAAGATATTTTCTTTTTCGCTGATATTTAGATTTATCTTAACACCCGCTGGGCAACTGATTTCCAAAATCACTATGTCAGGTATATTACGTTTATATTAGTCCATCTGATTATGAGTAGCTATAGCTTCCAGCATGATGTTTGTCCTTATTTCTTTGGCCTCTGGTTTTTCCTTCCGACAGATCTCATAATACAGTGTCGTAGCTATAACATCATGTCTCATCGGTAGATAATACCGTGTTGATATTTTCGGATAACTGCTTATGATGAGGATGATATCTCCACAAAGACCTCATATTTTGGCCTTTTGCCTTCATCTCTGTCCATTTTATGTATGCATGAATGTACATATATATAAAATTGTAATTCTCAGGTGTGGTCACTAACTAAGATAAGTATTCAGTGTTGGTGCTTAGAGTGAAACATATCCGCGATAAAAAAACGTTAGATGTAAGCGTGAATTATGTAAAACAGTTATATAGGGTATACAGTCCGAGAATCCCGAGAGATAATAATGATGTAAATGGCAGTGAAACGTATCATGTTTCCCGTTTAGCAGATTAATCAATGCGACTAATGTTCATTTCGAACATTTTTCAATCTCCTTTGGTTCTCTGAAGGAATGATCCAACAAAATAGTGCAGCATCATAAAAGAAGGTAAGATGGATAGCAGTTTTAGAGGGAATAAAGTCCACACCTAGATTCAGCGTGTTAATAAGTAAATTCATTCCAATCAACCGATTCATAGATTCTGACTTGATTTCTTGCGCATATAAAAATAGCATCGCCACATGTATATAAACTTTTATTAATCTTTTAGTTAGGATGTAAAGTAGTATCCACGAACCTTCATACTACTTCCGAGATGGATGGGACGGAGAGAGAACAGTGTTGTTAAACTGGAAACCTGACCCGAACAGCGAGCGATGACTTTGTTCTAAGCGAGCGATTAATCTACCACCAAAGCTAGCCAAGACTGAAATTAGGACACCCACTGCAAAGAGCCAGTACAAATACCACCAAATATCCGGTTCGCATTTCTTACAAATGCAGTGCCCCTCAACTTTCCCTGAAATTTATCCTAGTTAGGATTTGATCTCAGAGCACAGACAGTCGGAAACATAGCAAGATGTATTCTGAAGACTCTACCGATTCACTGCCACTGAGTCTCTCCTGTTTGTTGTAACTCAAGAGGATAAACATCGCTTTAACACTGTAGAATTCTCTTGCTCTCAAGAATATTCTTTCTTGTTAAAGATAGTACTTTGCCAGGGTTCTATACATAATATTTATACCAGGATCCATTAGAATTGTGGGATCTAGCATTTGTAATGTCTTTAACTAGAGAGTATTTCTTCTGAAAATGTTATCGAAACTATGATGGAATCTATATTGTTTAATCCCCACTAAAACTGTTTCGACGTGTATGTTCAAAGGAACTCCAATAGCTCGCACGGAATATCTATAATGCATATGGGCAATTTTGTATGTGAAGTTTTAAAGGTGAGAGAAGGATTGTTTGCGGTTTCAAACGATAGCGAGGACGTCGTTAAGAGACGAAAGTATACAAGTGTCATAAATGAGTCTATATGAAAATCTGAGTGGATAATGCAAAAACGTAGGAACACACAGACGAATGTATTTGCCATTCTTTCTTTCCTTAAAAATTTTATTACTGGCGTTTTTCGGAATCACAGATTTTGATATGACTCTACCAGTAGTCACGGTTACAAGATCATTCTTTTTCCATTACCTTACAGAATTATTCATCTAGCTGAATGTAGCTGATTTGTTGTACCTTCTCCTAACAAAACTCCTGCATAATCTATCAGAAACTTACTTATAATTGTAACCAATTAAATTTCACATCAATTGATATTTTTCATGAAAGTTCAATTAACACCTGTACAGCCGTCAAATTCTATGATCAAAAATTCTGTTCCTGATTACATTTTTAATCAACTGCCTATAAATATACACATACATACATATATACATACATACTATATACATACATATATGCATGCATACATACATATATGCATATGTATGCATGTATATACACACACAAACACACACACACAAGCACACACATATAATGCATGATTACTTAAACACCCGATACTCTGTAAGTGTTAAGACACTAATGGATTTGGATTCCTTAAGGTAGCTGCTTGTAGATTATTGAAACCTTGTTTGATATTCTGATATGTGTGAAAACTTCGTATAAATGACTTGACAATGAAGCCAGAATTATACTAATATGCATTTAAATTCTCGAATAATACAGAGCGTAGCTATCAAATTGGTTTGGCAACATTATATTATTACAAAAATATATAAATAAATAAATAGAATTAACATCATCGAAAATAGGATAACAACATGAAATAGTTAAAACTGAAAAGGCGAAGTAATAATTCCTTAAAAGCTAAACGTATTATGTAAATTAGTATAGAAATTAAGCTCAACAATGTGATGAAGCATAATTTTCAACGGGGTAAACGTGCAATGATTTTTAAAAATTAATTTTCTTTGAATTCTATGAAACACAAATTATTTACCACAAATTTTTCACAGTTCCAAACTTAGATCAAATAAAAACAAAAATCTGAATACATTGTATAGATTTCCCTATTGAAATGCAGCTTATGTAACCGGTAGCATAACCTTTTATCAAAGAAAACGTAAATATCTCATCTCACTTTATTTTCATTCATATCCAATATCTTAACTCTCTTGAAATCAAGCAAATATATCCGACTCAAACAGAAATACTGAAACCATTACAAAGTGGTAAAGTCATGATAACTATTTAAAACAAACGCACATATTGTACATATGCTGTTTTATTTCCTGTGTACAACGAAAGGCTTCAGTACATTGTAATATTACAAACTAAACCAAAAGTGAATGAGACGCTGTGTGTGTGTGTGTGTGTGTGTGTGCGTGTGTGTGCGTGAGTGTGTGTGTGTGTGCGTATTGCTAATCACAATCAGTTTGGTGAGCAGTTATTGAAATTGTATTGATATTAAAATCCCAAATCTTTTAAGTCTTATATACACATATGTGGTTCAGGAAATGTATTGAAAATAAATCCCGAGTTGGCAAATGCTGTATAAGATGTGGCATTTTAAAACAATACCGAATATTTTCACTTCTTACAACTTGTCATTCTAAATGCTAATATCTTAATTCATATTCGTTCTTCTATACTACCATCAGTCAGATATTTGTTTAAGAAAATAATAACAAATCTAAATGAAACAAACACTTTGTGTCTCCCACAAATAGTTCTTCAAAAGATTTGACACCTGATACCTTCATAACATGTCTTTAATAACGATAGATAAGAAATATCTTTAGAAGTACCTATTAATTTGTATGCACAATCATTATAGTTAAGTTCCGATATTACCACGTTAAAGAAAGTAAATATGCAAAACACATATAACTTATTAAGGTATCGATAGTTTTCACTTCTAGTCGAACACTTTTATCGTACAGCTTTTACAATGTAAATGACATATCATTTATTTAAAAAATAAAGCAGGTTCTGGACCCTACAGCTCTACCGACAGCTTGAACGCTTAGCATGGCTGCCTTCCGCGCTCTGACAGAAAACGACTTGGAAAGTTTTATTAATTTATATACGAAGTCAGTACAAATCAATATTTACTGATTACACAGTATATATTCAAGCCAGAATTAGATCACTGTTGTAAAATATATTTCAGAATGAAATTAACTTTTTTTCATATCAGTAACACTTTGATAATACAAACTAGAACATTTATATTTCCGTTACGTCAGCAGAAGATATACAATCATAAACACGTACATTAATTTTGACCGTTCTGTTTTTGAAATTAATGTTGATAGGCTTTAGCAATTTTATACAGGGAAACATAAAGACATGTCGGTCAAAAAAACATGTTTCTCTTTATGGCTGCTGGAGTATATATAAAGATGAAATATGAGTTTAATATCAACAAGGCAATTGCCATCCTGGAAATTCTTTTAAAACCATGAACTAGTTCACTAAATTTCATTCAGTTTTCAAGAAATCTATCTAAATATTTATAAAATGTCGTTCATATTTCAAACGGATAAATTACATTATAAATCTCAGAATGATTTCATATTTGGGTTTTACAGAACAATTAGTCAAAAAAGAAAGTTTATTGGCTTTCAACCTATATAAAATTATCACCTTCTAACAGGATGAAACGAGCCACCGTTTGGTTACTCGTTCTTCAGGAGACTGTAGACAAATATTCAAGAACAATTGGGCAGAGATGCTAAAATACACACAAATTGAGAATAGAGTTGAAGGTACATTATATAAATACTTAAAACATACCTACAAATTTTAAATAAATTAATAGGCATCGATACTCTAGATGCCCCCCTTCCCAGTGATATGCTATATAAAAGATGGTAAATGAATGACAAAGTCTGCATCAAAAAGTAAGACACATAATGAAGGTATTAAGATAATACTATGCAAAACCTGGAAGATGATATTTACCATGAGTATAAGGAAGTAGGCAATAATAAATACACCTACAGGCATAACATTATTGGTATTTATGCAGCAAAAAACATGAGAGTACTATGAAGTATCAGCACAAGAGGAGTTATGTAAACATACTTCACAAAAGCTCACGGAGATAACAAATGTACCGTACTCTGGGATATGCCTATTCATACAACGTATTTAACAAAGCTCGTATATTGATACATAGAACCAACAACAAAAGAAACGCCTTCAAATCGATATATCAGTCTTGAGCTGATGAAATATCTCACTCAAAGAAATACATAAAAAATATATGTATGCATAAAGACGTGGAAATAAAGATAATCAAAACTGGAGATCAATCATATACCTATAATATGAATAAAATCATGGTGACAGTTACATAACCAAAACTGTAAAGCATAAACATTATTATTAGACCTATGGGCAGCAATTTTGAGGGATAGAATTAGTTGATTACGTCGACCCTAGTCCCCAGTATCTTACTGGCAAATTATTTTATCGACCTCGGTAGATGAAAGCCAAAGTTGGCCTTAGTGGTAAATGAACTTAGAAAGTAACGAAACAAATAACACTTGTCATTTTTTCCGACGTTGTAACGATTCTAGGCACAATGTAGGCAATGTTTTTTAAGATCAGGATTACTGGATTACGTCTACTACAATACTGGACTGTTATTTCATTTCATCGGTCCCGAAAGAAATAATGCGTTTAGTGGAAACTGTATAAAGAAGCAAAGTACACAATTCGAACACAATTAATTCGAAATAATAATCATAGCATTCACCATTGTCAATGCTATCCAAAATATGTGTGGAAACCTCACGTAATCTGAATGTCATGAGGAGTGGTACGATAACGTCTCGGACAGATATTTTCTCATTTGATGGAGAGCAAGCATATTGATACGGACAAATTTTCTGGGATTTTATCACTGCTGTTGTGGAAGAACAGCCCTACATCAGTTATCAGATGTTAATTTTACTGTGATTAATAGTTCAGTTTAAAGTTCTAGGTATTATCTAGTATTTTATATGAAAACATACAATTAAGTCACATTAATGCGAGGATTACTTTATCGTATACAAATAAGAAATGTTTTCATAATACACTTTACACTACTATCAAGATACTGTGGTATATTTTTCGATATTCTTTCAAAGACAGTTAAATATGAAATTCTATCAAGATTCCTTTCATATAAAATTTACATACTTTACATCCCGTGGATATAAATTTAATTGTTGCTCTCTTATATACTTAATAATCATAATATCCATCTATAAGTAGTTTGTACATACACACTCATGCACACGCGTAAGTATATATTTACATGTTTATGCAATTTAGCAAATGGTTTCACGAACAAAGTAAACAGCACTCGATACTTTATCCAAAGTAAGTCATCATTAACAACTATATTATAGTATATACGTACCAACATAAACAAGCACGCACATACAGATACACGTACCAAACATGCATGTGTGTGTGTCTGTGTGTGTGTGTGTGTGTGTGTGTGTGTGTGTGTGTATTTCTATACACACACACACACACACAGATAGATAGATCTTTGTATGCCCATGTCGATATGAAGTTCGATAACTATGCTTGCGTTGAGTGTCCTCAAACTTATTAAGAATACAAACTCTTAAAGTTGGATCCTGAGTAGTTCTGAAACATCTAGGTCAAAATGTATACCATCAGTCTCACTAGTCATAAAGACTAAAGTACAAGTGAACTGATATATTAATGGCAGAAAACCTATAGCTAATTATTGAAAGAATCATCGGAGCAGGATTAACTTATTCTATAACGTTCTAAAATTCATTGGGAAGATCGATTACATATTTATATACGAAGATCTCATCCACGCTTGAAATTTCTTTAATTAGCTCTAATTAATAACACATCATAATGACACAGTGACTGCAATTTAATGAGATATTCTGTCTTTTTTTTTATATATCTTTCTCACCGTAGTAATTAGCAACTGATAATTATTATCTCTAGACATATTTACTGATCAATTCTTTTTCTACATGTAAAAAAAATAAACTTTTGTTAGACAATTGATCAGTGCCAATTTTAGTACATAATGCAGTTGATGCGGCCTAATCAGGCCGAAACATGTTTCCCAGCGGTTTGTTACTCTTCTTACCAAAACCAGAGTTTTCCTCTTGGTAAGATCATTCAGTTTTCTGCGAACTAATTTTTTAATTTATAAAAATGATTTATAGTTTTTCCGTGGCAATCGCTAACTAGCATCAGGAGTTTGCTTTCTTTCTCCAAGTAACGGGCAAATTTTAATTCATTAAGAATTCATTGCGTAGTCATTCAGTAAAGTAGTATCTACCCAAACACCAGTTCTTAATCTATGGAAGTGACTATAGTTCACCTGATGTGTCCAGAAATTATTTCAGTTATATACGTACCACTTTCCATTACTTTGACTTAGAAGGACGATCTGTGTATATGATCTTGTGGAGAGCCTCTGTACATGGTGGGAGAATGAGTGGAATTTTTCTCAGATCAGAAATGTGACCAAAATTCTAGCAACAAAGTTAAATCAGCTAAAGCACTAAAACAAGAGTTGGATACGTAAAATATGAAAAATAGCATATACTACCACACTGTACGTTATAGATACATAATGCTAACAGTTTAAAATAAGACATTTCACATATCTTCTGTACGAGCGCGCGCGCATGTGTGTGAGTGTGAGGGTTTGTGTGTGTGTGTGTGTACAAAAAGGAGAATGTGGGAATGTTAAGAGGGAGGATAAACAAGTATGTGTAGATGGTATTAAGGGAGAAGGTTGCAACAAATATACAAGATATATATATATATCGAGAGAGAGAGAGAGGGGGGAGAGAAAGAGAGAAAGTGAGAGAAAGAGAGAAAGAGAGAGAAAGAGAGAGAAAGAGAGAGAAAGAGAGAAAGAGAGAGAAAGAGAGAAAGAGAGCGGGAGAAGGATGCATTAGAGAGGGAGAGATACGCTGCATTATAACAATTGGTAAAATGAAGAGACTATTTATCACATGACTAAAATGATGTTCAAAGCTAATATGTTTGTATGTTAGCTATACAGCCGTTGTTGTTTAACCCCGGGTCAGCTTCAATTGAGTATACCATCGATGAAAAGCGTTGAAAACTTATCCATCAAATCTTTTTTAATATCACAGACTACTTTGTCCAACGAATCCTTCTTTTATTAAGACAGTAAAACTGTAAAGTGATTGATATTTCTAGCAAGTTATTCAACTGTGTTGAGATATTCTCTTTAATTTGTATATTGCCTACCATCATTGATATTTCTTATTTTTGCAGTAAACCAATTGAAGAAAACTAATTGGAAGATTTCCGAATAGGTCAACCAGATATGTGGGCACTACATAAACATGTCTAAAAAGGAGTCGGGTCAGTTTATTTCATCATTTGCGCAAATCTTTTTAAACGCTTTTCTCACTATGAAATGCTTTTTTATTGTTTCGTAGCCTCCAGTCAACCCATCTTGAAAATAGCGTTGTAATTAGTTTCCAATTTTTCATCATTTTTCATTAGCTATTCGTGAAACATTCTATCAAATAAATGACATATTACTAATTATGAGTGAACTGATTATTATCCTTACTGTTTATAGAATAATGAGTTGTCTTTAATAGACAGAGGGGTGTGTGATTCGACTAAAGGGACCCTAGTACCTGACTAATTCGTATTTTATCAACAAATGCGAAAAATAGAGTTCGAGCCGATAAAAGGGCCTCTGCGTTGTCACGTAGCCTCATAGTAATTGCAAACAAATCTCTCACGTGCTATTCTCTTAAAACGAAGACATTGAATACTGCATTTCTCTATAAATCTGAGGTGGCTACGGCTGGGGCGCTATCACTCATAATCGTACTAGATGAACATTGAGCAAGACTAAACACCAAAAACATTCCTGGAACGTTAAGGTGTAAGATATTTGAAGCTGCTCACTTCAAAATGATACAGCTCAGCAGTTATAGAATTTAATTTGACATATTTGATCAAATTCCATATAATATAAATTACAGGCAAGTGTAACTGTAAATTAATTAAAAATGATCTGTGTTTCTTGTTTGATACGGGTTGACTCAATGTTCGTTATTTTTGTCATTCTTTCTAATCAAATACTAAACAACGTTGTAAAAGGAGTAATATAATAACATTAAAACGACATTTAGAAAAATATTATTTATTCGTGGTATATTGCGAAGTGTACAATTAAGGAAGTATCGTTCAAATTTTCAAGAAAAAATAATCAATATTCTAAACTGAATGTGAAGCAGCTATTTATTTTATATATTTAATCCATGCATACACTTTGTAACGTCTGCTAGAAAATTTATTGCAGTTATCACTTCAATTTCACCTCTATAGAATTAATTATCAGCTAATTACATGCCTATATTTTCCGTATATAGGTCTGTTCAGTAAAGCAAGTTTATGACGTATCGCTTTATTTCGATGGATGTGCAACAACGTATCGGTGGCGTGATATTAATGAATGCAATTTAGTACAAACACCGAAAATAAATGATTATGTATTACAAACCTCTGACGTGACGTCGTTATATAAACACTTACATACACAAATCTATTAAGACGTGTTTCGAAATTTTTAAGAGATGATTCGAAATAGCTGGATTTCAATTTCACTTATTTTCTATTTCTGTTATAAATATTGAAATACATAAGTAGAGAAAGTTTTCCTCATCATTATACAGGACATTGTAAACTCCTGGCAAACTAACTCTGAGGCATGGTATTAGTACCCAATAGAAGCAATTTCCCTTCTATACAGCCAATAACCTTAGAAAGGCTCAGCATTTTACTTTACATTTTCTATAAATTTGCGGCAATGTGCATCAATGAAAATAATAAATAATAGATATACATTTTGGTAAAAATAACTAAAATTCTCTTCATACAAATTGGAATGTCAAAAAAAGGAAATAAAAACGTTCTTACAAATTTATTTTCAGATTTACACATACACATATGGTGAAATTTAATTATTAATTCCCAGTTGATAAATTAATTACCCAAAATAACTGAAATGCCAAGCTATTTATTTTCTTTCGAGAACATTTCATGCTTCTAAACGTTCAGAAACTAATAAAATCGCTAGCTATACACACACACACACAAACACACATTTGTAATTGTGTACCATTTCTCCGTGTTATTTCGTCCTTGTTTTCGTATATATTCGCTTGCTTTCTTCCAAGGAATCTAGTGCTCTCAGCTTAAATTTTGTTGGTGCCGGCCAGAGTGGAGCAGTCTCGCGTGTAACCGGCCGAAACTGCTAAGATAATCTGGTACTCGACTGAGGATAGGAAGCTCCAAATGATCCGTCCTTTTTCTTGTCCTTTTTGTATCGTCTGTCCGGATGTTTTGTTGTCGCCTGTTACGTTCCTGTTCCATTTTTTGTTTTCTTTTATATATGTAACGGTTATGGATTGAACGATGACCAACATTTTTATAAGAAATATTTATTTTTCCCCGTTACATTCTATGTTGCCATACCACGACAGGTAGGCCAGTGTAATAGTATGTAAAACATGCAAGGTTCAGAATTTAGGCCTGTATCTGTATGTACTTTTTTTTAGTAGTAATTGTACAGAGAGAGAGATGGTAGGGTTATGATGTGGGCGACGTTGTCTCGCAGTGGCTGACAGTGTCCGTCAGGCTTCATCTCCATGAGTCGTCAAGTGACCACTGGTGATTAAAAAGAGGAAAGAGGAAGTCTTTTTGGAGGTCTCCTGTTTTTATAGCCATGAAGCAGGGCAGTGAGTGCAAAGGATTTAGCTTGTTTATCTCTATTCTAGATGGAGTAGAAGAGGTCAGAAAAGGGTCAAGTGGTGGAGACCTAGCTATTCAAATGTGGGTATAGTGGATCGAATCCACTTCACGCCTGCCAGAATGCTATATATATATAGAACGATATTATACATATGTACTTTTATTCTCTTACTTGTTTTAGTCACTTGACTGCGGCCATGCTAACACGCCTTTTAGTCGAACAAATCGACCCCAGAACTTATTCTTTGTAAGCCTCATTTTATTAGTCTATTTTGCGGAACCGCTACTTACAGGGCGTAAACACACTAACATCAGTTGTCAAGCGATGGTGAGGGGACAAACACAGGCACACAAATACATATATACATACGTATGCATATGCATATATATATATATATATATATATATATATATATATATATATATATATATATATATATATATATATATATATATATATATATGTATATATATATATATATATATATATATATATATATATATATATATATATATATATATATATATTTATTTATTTTTATTTATTTTTATTTATTTATGGGTTTCAGCCAGGTGGCTGCGGTCATGCTGGTGCACCACCGTGATTTTCCGTCTTTATGCTGTGCTCTCTTCACGTTCCTTGCATGGCTTTTCTCCCCCACCTGATATGGTCCAATCAAGAGTTTTGATGGCACATCTGGTGTATAAGAGAATTTGACATCACTGCCCTAAACCGCGTCTCATTTCGAGCCATTGGTTCGTCTGGTATCGTGGAGAGGAAAGCGTCAAGTTTTGTCTTGAAGACCTCCGCATCCATGTCTTGCATGTCTCTCAAATGTTTTGGTAGGGCATTGAAGAGCTGAGGTCCTCTGAAACCGAGGCTGCTGCAGTATCTCGTTCTTATGTGAGATGCAGTGGACGGCACCTTTGGCACCATGCAGTGGCGACCCGTGCGGGCATTCCTGTAGTACTTGATGCCAAAGTTTGGCACCAGCCCTTCCAGTATTTTCCATATGTATATTACTACATACCCCTCCCGCCTGCGCTCCATGGAGTAGAGACCTAGTGCCTTCAGTCGCTCCCTGTAGTTAATCTGTTGGACTGTGGCGATATTTTTTGTATAGTGCCGCTGAATTGCCTCGAGTTCTGCTGTCCGCTTAACACTGTGTGGTGACCACAACTGAGAGCAATAGTCTAGGCGGCTCAGAACAAATGTCTTCCATAGAGTCAGCATGACTTTTTGATCCCTTATATGGAATGTCCTCAGTATCCACCCTGCCAGTTGTCTGCACTTTGCTGTCAAATTGACAATGTGCATGTGAAATGATGCATCAATACACATATTGATGCCCAGAGCTCTTACTGTTTGTGGTT
Organism: Octopus bimaculoides; assembly: GCF_046866305.1. Classification (NCBI taxonomy): domain Eukaryota; kingdom Metazoa; phylum Mollusca; class Cephalopoda; order Octopoda; family Octopodidae; genus Octopus; species Octopus bimaculoides. Next base: position 114,299,318 of record NC_142929.1, read on the forward strand.
CTGGGATTGCAGTACCTCCAGGTCCTGTGTATGCCAGTTGGGAGGCACTTGTGGTCTTGTAACGCAGTACTTGAAATTTTTTTGCATTGAACTGCATATTATTTTGCTCTGCCCACTCATATATTGCATTTAGGTCATTCTGCAGGCTTACAATATCATCAGGATTTTTTATTGCCTGAGATATCTTTGTGTCATCAGCATAGCTAGTGACAGTGGCTCTCCGAGTGACTGTGGGCATGTCCAGAAGGGCCACTAAGAACAGTAGTGGCTCCAGAACAGTTCCTTGTGGAACACCGCTCAATATTTGTGTTTCCCTAGATAGTTCTCCATTGGCTGCAACTGTCTGACTTCTACCATTCAGGAAGTCATGCAGCCACTCTCCTAATTTACCAGCTATGCCAAGGTTTCGCAGCTTGTGACATATCAAGCCATGATCAACTTTGTCAAAGGCTTTTGAAAAGTCGAGATATATTACATCAACATTTGAATGGTCAAGTAGCTGCTTCAGGACCCAGTCATAATGCTGCAAGAGCTGCGTGAGGCAGCTTCTACCTGGACGGAAACCATGCTGGGTCTCATTCAGCAAGTCATTTTCTTCTAGGAACGCAATCAATCTTCTTCTGACAATTCGTTTCATGACTTTGCTAATATGTGAAGTCAGGGAGATGGGCCTGTAGTTCCCAGCCTCTGCTCTGCTTCCACCTTTATGGATAGGACATATGGTGCCTTCCTTCAGCTTTTTGGGAAGTTTACCATTTGCAAGGAAACTCTGGAAGAGTATCCGGAGTGGTCCTGCTAATTCTTGTTTACACGACTTTAAGAGGACAGCTGGTAAACTATCGGGGCCAGTTGCCGAATTTGAGCTCATTTCATTTATGGCAGCTATTACATCTTCCTCTTCAATGTCAATGTAGGTAATGGATGTAGTCTTTTTCTGCTGAGTGCTATTGTCAAAGAAATCAGCTGGGTTCTTTATCTGCATGTGACTCAGAGGAGAAGTGAAGACACTCTTGAATTGTGTACTGAGCACTTCACTTATCCATGTGGGATCTGCAGTCAGTGAGCCATTAGGCAGGAATAGGGGTCCTATCTTATACTGTACCGTAGCAGTCTCTTTTGCAAATCTATAGAAAGCCTTGGGGTTTGTTTTTATGCTTTCTACTGCTCTCTTCTCCTTCTCTGCTCTCTCCTTTTCATGGGAGAGTTTAATTCTGTTTTCTATTTCTAACAGTGTTAGTTTTAATTTAGCCCTTTTCCTATCCTCCAGTTCTCTATTTAACTGGTTTGAGATCTTTGTTCTGTGTCTCATAAGGATTTTCCTGTCTCTAGGAATTCTATTGGCATGTTTGCTGGTCTTTCTATATGGCACGTATTTGGTGCATATGTCTTGTATGGTTGACATAAAATAACTTAGTTTGAGGTCATTGTCTTGTATAGAAAGGCTGTCATGCCAGTTTTGATTTCGAATCTCTCTGCGAATTGACTTCCAGCCCACCCTGTGGAAATTCAGGTTGGCTATTGCTTGAGTCCTCCTGGTGGGGTGGGTGTCAGTGGGTTGTCTAGGACCATACATAGTTAATTCTATAATGTTATGATCTGAGAGAGATGTGGGTGTTATTTTCACATTATGGATTAGGCTCACATTGTTTGTGAAGCAGAGATCTAAAATATTGCTTCCCCTGGTTGGTTGGAGTATCACTTGTTCCATGAACAGCATGTTGGATAGTTCTAGCAATGATTTTGCCTGGCTTTGTTCATGCAGTGACATCCCAGAGAGGATGTGACCTTCAGGCCACTTAACATTTGGGAGGTTAAAGTCGCCTAGGAAAAGTATATTGATGTGTTGGTCCAGATTTGTCAGGACCTCTTCTATGCGTCTGAGGCTGTCCTCAAATTTACCGTCCTGCTTTGCGGTATTTGGTGGATGGTATGTTGTGCATACAACTACATCAATTTGTTTTATGTGTACTATTAAAGTATCACATACAGAGTTTGAGTGTGATAGTAGTAGTAGGGGTGTGACATCTTCTCGGATGTACATTGCAACTCCTCCATGACTTCTATCCCTTCTGTCTGTTCGGAGTACGGCATACTCTGGTATATTTATCTCCGCATCTGCTATATTAGGTGTTAGATGCGTTTCGGTAAGCACCATGCATATTGCTTGATTGCATGTTACTAGGTCATTCAAGTATAGGAACTTGTCTTTGCCGCCTGTTCGTAATAGGCCCCGGATATTCAGTAGGAATATGGGTGTGATATCTGTGCAGGGGTTCCTGGTGTTAGCGGTGGCCATCCCTGATCCATCTTCTGTGGTGGTCTTGGACAATGGTTCGTGTGGCGTTGACTCTGTACCCTCTGCATCCACGTTAACTGTTGTACCATTTTCTGGGCCACGTTTAAAAAAAGCTTGCTGCTCAGCTACTGCAGTTCGTACAGCCTCTGCATACAGCCTTTTTTGGGAGCAGAAGGAATATACGGACTTCTCTCTTTGTGAGTCCTGTTGGTATTCGGTGGATTATGTGTACGTAGATTTAAGCTTTCTGGTCTCCCTTTTCTGCGCTCCCGCTTATTTTGTTGTAAGTGGTTATCTACTTTGTTTAGCTGGTGGTGTTTGGGATGGGCAAATTTGCAGTTTCGTCCCTTTTCCCCATGCCAGCAGGTACCATTTAGGTAGAATTTACAGATCTGTTTCTTTTTCTCTGTGTGACGTGTTTGGGCTTGAAGCCTGTTTGTGTTTACCGTCTTCTTGTCTGTTCTCCTGTCTTTGTCGTTTGTGGTGCAGCGTTGACTGTATTCACCATGGCCATTGCATCCCTCATCAGTGGCTACATCACTGATGGCATCTGCCTTATCTTGGTGATCCGTTTGGTCCTCCTGAGCCTGAGCACAGTATGTAGGGTCTTCATTGTCCTTTTTAGAGTCCTCGTCTCTCATAATGCCTTCTAGGAGGTCAAGGTGCGGTTTCACGAGCTCGTAGGAGCGAATAAGCTCCAGTTTCTTTCGATCAATTTGAGCCATTGACCTGTGGAAATTATACCTATCCAGGCTTTCGGCTATTAGATCATTTGCCAGGTTCCATGCTTGTACAAGAAGGCGAATTTCATCCAGTTGCCAGTTTCGGCGCATCTTTCTCTTCTTGTTAGCGTCGACCTGGCGCTGTACAAAGCTTCGTCTGCTGATATCCATGGTGCACGGTGTTTGAGAGAGAGGTTATCTTAAAGTATAGAGAAATACTACTAGAAAGAAAGAAAAGAGAATAAAGAGGGAATAAAGAGAATAAAGAGAACAAAGAGGTTATCTTAGAGTATAGAGAAATACTACTAGAAAGAAAGAAAAGAGAATAAAGAGGGAATAAAGAGAATAAAGAGAACAAAGAGGTTATCTTAGAGTATAGAGAAATACTACTAGAAAGAAAGAAAAGAGAATAAAGAGGGGAGGGAGAATACGAAGTAGAGCGAATGTACAGGAATAGAGAATGTGTACAGAGTACGAGATAGATAGACAGATAGATAGAGAAAGAGAGAGAGAGGATGTGATAGGAATAGAGATGTATGAGAGAGAGAGAGAAGATAAGAGAGAAGATAACTCAAGAGAGAAAACAAACAAAACAAGACAAAATGAAAATGAAGAGAAAAACGAATATATATATATATATATATATATATATATATATATATATATATGAGAGAGAGAAGATAACTCAAGAGAGAGAAACAAACAAGACAAAGTGAGAAGAAAAAACGAAAAGTAATAGAGAGAGAGAGGGTGAGGAACAGAGAAACTAAGACAGAAAAAGTGAGGGAGAGAAGATGGGATAAGAATAGAGATTTTTGATTGAGAGTGTAAAAACGAGGTGACTATAAGGGAAATTGAGTGAAAACTCCAATACTTCAAACACCCTAAGTTTTCAGTATGTAAATAAACTAAATTATTAAGTGAGAGAAACGATTTTAGCGTAAAGAAATGTTATCGCAAATAAACAAAAACAAAAACTATCGTGTGGGAGAAATTACAGCATCGTAACAAACAAATGTGAAAATTAATTATTTTGTCGTAAATTTTCTTAAAAGAATAAAGAAAAAATTTTGGAAGAATAGAGAATAAGACTTAGCTCGAATTTTATCTTTACAAGTACAATCTCTCAGCACGTGGTTTCTTCGAAGATCGTAAATAAATTTTTATCGTAAATAAACAAAAACACAAACTATTGTGTGAGAGAAATTACAGTATGTTAAAAAACAAAAACAAAAGTGAAATAAATTATTTCGTCGAAAATTTTTAAGAAGAATATAATTTAGAAAGAATACAGAATAAAAACTTAGCTCAAATTTCTATCTTAGGTACAATCTCTCAGCACGTGTTTCCTTCGAAGATCGTAATTCGCTTTGGTTTACTGACATTAATGTGCGTTGTATATATACTATTTTCCTTCTCTTTCAACGTATATAATGCAAAGGACCGTCGTTAAACAACAGGTACTGAGTTTTGTGTCGGTTTCAGCAAATATTTATCTTCGATATGGAAAGATACCTGTTGGTTTCTTCGTCAGAGAGGAACAAACACGTCTTGACACTACGAAACCGGAAGTATATATGTATATATACTACGGGTTTCTTTCAGTTTCCGTCTACGTAATCCACTCACAAGGTTTGATCGGCTCAAGGTTATAGTAGAAGACACTTGCCACACAGAGGGACTGAATTCGGAACCATCTGGTTGGGAGGGAAGCTTCTCATTGCGCAGCCACTCCTGCACTTATATATATATATATATATATATATATATTCATGTGTGTGTTCGGATATTAGAGAGAGAGAGGGGGATGGAGAGAGAGAGAAAGAGAGAGAGATGGGGAGAGAGAGAGAAGAGAGAGAGAGAGAGAGAGAGAGAGAGAGAGAGAGAGAGAGAGAGAGAGAGAGAGAGAGAGAGAGAGAGAGAGAGAGAGAGAGAGAGAGAGAGAGAGCTGAAGCTACATTCTACTACGAATCGGATTTTCTCATTTCGCAATTTTTCGGAGACTAGTACAAAATGGAAATTGTACCAACTCCCTGGTTGGGTGATTTCTAACAGTTTTTATCGGTCACTTCAGTGGCCGATTGCTATCAGTTTTAATAGTATCAAAGGAAAAGATACTGCACCAACGATCTCCGTAAAGCTTTTTTACCTGCATCGTAGACGCTATTGATATCATCTTCATCTGTAAACTTAGATGCGTAAAAAAATGCTGTTCTACGAAGGAATTTCATAGATTTGCTACAGAGAAGGAATTCATGGAAATTCATTAAAGATGCATATTGAGCAAAGTATTAGGCTCGGGGCGAATGTGTCTGGCAAATTGTTTGTTCGTAATTGGTTGTTTTTGAAATGTTTATATTTATTTCTGACCCATCACTGGGCAAACAGACCTACGATTAATGGTATTCCTTCCATGACACTCTCACTTTTAGAGTTTTTCAACTACATCATCTTATATATATCCCATCCCATCATTGAATTTGTTCAGATAACTATTGTTATTTTTGTCACTTTTCTTTTTATATCAAGTCGGCTTTGATTACATTATCAAATGTAATCTTAAATATCCTTTTGAAGTTATTAAGTTCTTGTACAAACGAAATTTAGCTGTTATTTCTAGGAGAAAGAACGACAATGCAAAGGAGTCCTAGTTGATCCTTTTGTCGCCGAAATAGTATCCACAGATGTACCAGAGAAAGGAAATTATTTCAGTTCATTAGAAGTGGTAGTCTTTAATTTAATTTGAAGCATATTTTTATATTTATGTGTTCTGCCCAACATTGTACTACCATGTTTGCATATGAAGTAGCAACAATGCTGCAGATTAATTATCAGTGGTAATATGAATTGAAATTGAGCTTTGTAGGTGGTTCAGCACGAAAAAGTGTCTTAGAAATGTTATACATGCGGTTTCGATAGAAAGAAACAGTTAGACAACCTTGCGAGTACCCAACTAACATATATGAATAGCTAGGACTACACCAAACATAGATAAGCATCCAATGGAAAATTAAAACTTCATCTAGCATTAGACTGAAAACGGCTAAATGAAACAGAATACAAGAGATGTTACGAGAGATGATTAACTATTGATAGAGTTGCAAGTTGAAATGAATTTTGAGGGTTTGAGGTCTGTAGGTTGGTCAAGCATAAGTGCGTAGCATAAGAATATTTCTTACTGCTTGACAAGATATAATGTTATTTCTATCGTATTTTCAATGTCCCTCTTCATTGAAACACTAGGTGGTTCATCTGTAGCTTTAACTGTGTCTTCGGTTATGTCTTTAACTATAGCTTCAACTGTGGATCAACTCTGGCTTCAATTATGGCTCTAAGTGTGTCTTCAAGTATCTCGGTTGAGTGTAGACAGCAAATGTTTGCGTAGAGTAGAAAAGTGGAGAGTAATATTGTCGTTGTTTTGTTCATGATAGTGGAGGCGCAATGGCCCAGTGGTTAGGGCAGCGGATTCGCGGTCATAGGATCGTGGTTTCGATTCCCAGACTGTGTGTGTTTATAGAGCAAACACACCTAAAGCTCCACGAGGCTCCGGCAGGGGATGGTGGCGAACCCTGCTGTACTCTTTCAC